>NC_142802.1:45566277-45705468 GCF_049724085.1 Artemia sp. Qi Xiang Cuo
TCACGAAAGAAATTCAAAATGAACTTTGAAATATTAAGAGAATGTAACTGTGACAAGGTAAAGCACAACAAAACACTAAAGAAATATTCCAACTCTTGCAGTTCAATGAAAGAAATTCAAAATGAACTATGAAAATCAACAGAATTTAACTGTGACAAGGTAAAGCACAACAAAACACTACTGAAATATTCCAACTCTTGCATTTCACGACAGAAATTCAAAATGAACTTCGAAAAATCAAGAGAATGTAACTGTGACAAGGTAAAGCACAACAAGTCGCTACTGAAATATTCCAACTCACGCCGTTATTGAATTTGCAATATTCATTATACTATCTCCATGAATTATCGGGTAGACAGAAAAAATAAGCGGCACACACACACCTTCAAATTGACTTGGGAAAAAGAATCATTAGCAAAGAATAATATTTAAAAACTCACATTTAAATTTGCAGCTTGCATGTCGAGAGCTGTAGGGGCCACATCATTCTCGCCTTGCATTGGTCGTGAAGGGCCCGGCAATGCTTGATAGGGGGTGACCTCACAATCTTGTGCAGCAGCAGCAGTAACGTTATGAGAAAGCATCCATTCCCTCTTGAATTTTCTACCAGGTTGCATAGTGGTCTGTATAGAGCTGACACTGGCATGAGAGGGTCCGGGCTGATCCAGAGAACTTGTAATAGAGCTAGCATATCTGATGATGGATGGTCTTGCAGCTTGCATCGATGTGGTATCACCCCATCTTGGTCTCTTTTCGGGAGGGGAGTGATTGTAGGAATCTTCATCCTCCTTTAAAAAGAAGAAAAATTTAGTAAGGAAAATAACCCCCCTTTTACAGATAAATTGTCCTCTAAAGTTAAATCTGATGTTTGTAGTGCTATAACTATTAGCACTTTAGAAATATTTAAAAAGAAAAACTTTTAAAGTAAAATTTTAGAAAATTTTGAGTTTGGAGGGGAAGGGGATTTCAAAAACATATCCCCATAATATTATACGACCTATAAAGTAAATTATGATAATTCTAGCACTCTCTATCTACTTGCACTTTGGAAATATTTAAAAAGACTTCTAAAATAAAATTTTGAGTTTGGGTGGAAGGGATATTTCAAAAACATCTTGCCATAAAATAATTTGGCCTATAAAGTCAATTCTGATATTTCTAGCACTCTATATCTATTAGCACTTTAGAAATATTTTAAAAGGCTTCTAAAGTAAAATTTTGAGTTTGGGGGAAGGGGGATTTCAAAAACATCTTGCCCATAATATAATTTGGCCTATAAAGTCAATTCTGATATTTGTAGCACTCTATATCTATTAGCACTTTAGAAATATTTTAAAAAAGGCTTCTAAAGTAAAATTTTGAGTTTGAGTGGGAAGGGAGGATTTCAAAAACATCTTGCCATAATATAATTTGGCCTATAAAGTCGATTCTGATATTTGTAGGAGTCTATATCTATTAGCACTTTAGAAATATTTTAAAAAGGCTTCTAAAGTAAAATTTTGAAAATTTTGAGTTTGGGGGGAAGGGAGATTTCAAAAACATCTTGCCATAATATAATTTGGCCTATAAAGTCAATTCTGATATTTCTAGCACTCTATATCTATTAGCACTTTAGAGATATTTTAAAAGGCTTCTAAAGTAAAATTTTGAGTTTGGGGGGAAGGGGGATTTCAAAAAAATATTGTCATAAAATAATTAGCCCTATAAAGCCGATTATGATATTTGTAGGAGTCTATATATAGTAGCACTTTAGAAATATTTAAAAAAGGGTTCTAAAGGACAATTTTGGGAAATTTTGAGTTTGGGGGGATGGGAGATTTCAAAAATATCTTGCCATAATATAAATTGGCCTATAAAGCCGATTCTGATATTTCTAGAACTCTATATCTATTAGCACTTTAGAAATATTTAAAAAGGCTTCTAAAGTAAAATTTTTAGTTTGGGGGGAAGGGGGATTTCAAAAACATCTCCCCATAATATAATTTGGCCTATAAAGCCGATTCTGATATTTGTAGGAATCTATATCTATTAGCCCTTTAGAAATATTAAAAAAAAGGGTTCTAAAGTAAAATTTTGGAAAATTTTGATTTTGGGGGAATGGGAGATTTCAAAAACATCTCCCCATAATATAATTTGACCTATAAAGTCAATTCTGGTGTTTCTAGCACTCTATGTCTTAACACTTTCGAAATATTTAAAAAGAAAAGCTTTTAAAGTAAAATTTTGGAAAATTTTGAGTTTGGAGGGAAGGGGGATTTCAAAAACATCTCCCCATAATATAATTTGACCTATAAAGTCAATTCTGATGTTTGTAGTGCACTAACTATGAGCACTTTAGAAATATTGAAAAAGAAAAGATTTTAAAGTAAAATTTGGAAAATTTTGAGTTTGGAGGGAAGGGGGATTTCAAAAACATCTCCCCATAATATAATTTCACCTATAAAGTCAATTCTGATGTTTGTAGTGCTATAACTATTAGCACTTTAGAAATATTTAAAAAGAAAAGCTTTTAAAGTAAAATTTTGGAAAATTTTGAGTTTGGAGGGAAGGGGGATTTCAAAAAAATCTACCCATAATATAATTTGACCTATAAAGTCAATTCTGATATTTCTAGCACTCTCTATCGATTAGCACTTTAGAAATAATTAAAAAGGCTTAGATAAAAACACACAGAATGTGGCATCACTCCATCTTGTCCCCCTATCAATTCTGATTTCTGGCTAGAATTAGACAAAGCCCGTTTTAATCACCAAGCTTTTGTTTTCAGATACGAAACGCTGAAGTTTGGTTCCAAAAAAGGTTTCTTTTCTGTAATTATAAACACATATGGTTTTAATTTCTGTGATAGCAAGAGCGTGTGAAATTTGATTCCCAAAACTTTAACTCTCTTTGTAACACCAAAATTTTTCATTCAAACCGGAAAAAGACTGCAAATTTTAAACGTACGATTGGAATAAGGATATTTTGAATGAAAAAGAACTGTTTTTCAAAACATCGAAAACCGGTGAGAATAGCTATGAAGGAGAGATTTTATTTAAAAAGTAGAAGAAAGCATACTGTGCGTTTTCTTTCTAATATACTCACTGTACTTTAAGATTTTGTAGTGGTGGAGGGGAGGGAGGCTGAGTCTCCCTGAAATTTGAATTTACTATTGAAACAATTTTTTTTTTTTGGAAATAAAGAATGAAAGTGTACTCACATTGAGAATAGAAATATCTATTGTTTTCAAAGTTAATAATATGCAGTGTCCTATGCTTGATGTGTTAAAACATAATGAAAATTAAATTCCAATACATGACCATTTTATACGAGGTTTCAAGGATGAATAAAAACGGATGTTGAGTTACATAATTTCGTGCGTGCTCCCAAAACATGTTTGACTACTTTATATCATACCAGTTTTTTTTTAAGAATGTACATGTGCATTCATGACGTACATTCATTGTGCGATTGACAACAAAAACAGAAAAAAACCTGTCTGCTTTAAATTATATTATTACGACCAAAATCTCAAAACATGCTTGACAAAATTATATCTTCTCAAGGTTAAAAAACCTCAACTTTGATGTATCCACTTTTAGAATGTTCACGTGTAAGTGTAGTGTCTCAGGCATGGCTTTTCCTTGTGCAATTCATGTGTATATTTTCATGTAGGTTTTCAATCTATTACACTTTTAACCATATTCTTGTAGGATTGAATGTAGGGTTCGTATCTATTACACTTTTGACCATATTCTTGTAGGCGTGAATGTATAGTTGAATGTATCATTCAAATCAACACCTAGGTTACGTGTAAATACAGTGTCTCAAGCATGGGTTTTTCTTGCGCAATTCATGTGTAATTGTGTGTGCAATTAGTATCTATTACACTCACACTACTATTGTGTGAACTCCAAAGGCCTTGTTATGGGATCTTTGGACTGTTTTGGACAAATGGGTATCTAAAAAATTCAATTGGATTTATTTGGGGAAAGTGCGACGTTGGGGGGGGTTAGCTGCCCTTCGATCGCTCTGACTCTTAAAAAGGGAACCAGAACATCTGATTTTCAATCCAATGAGCCTCTTCTGAAGTTTGTATCAACACCTTTTCCATGAAAAACCGGACATGCCCTCGGGGCATAACTTCCAACCCTTGCCCTGAGGGCTCTGTTGGGGGAGGGGGCTCGGCATCCTCAAAGACATAACTTCTGGACCTTTCAACTACGCTGAAGAAAATGGCTATCTCAGATTTTTGATTGGATGTGTTTTGGAAAATGATGGACGTGGAGGGGAGTTGGTTGCCCTCCAATCACTGTCTACTATTAAAAAGGGTACTGGACCTTTTAATTCCAATCGAATGAGTCCTTTTAGAAGTTTCCACACAAACTCTTTCTATACGAAGTGCCCTGGTCTAAAAAAAATAAAAATAAAAAATAATACATTTTGCCAATATCGCTCTTTACTTAGGCAGCGCGTACTGCCTATGGTCCTTGGACTGTTTTTGAACAAGTGGCTATCTAGGAAATAATAAACCGTAATAAAACCGTACGGAGAAAATAAGTCGTAAGGTGGGGGGCTAGTTGCCCTCTTATCATTTTGACTCTTAAAAAGAGCACTAGAATTTCCGATTTCCAATCCAATGAGCCCCCTCCGAGGTTTATACCGCCACCCTTTTCGTGTAAACCTTATATGCCCCCTGGGTATAACTAACAACCATTGCCCTAAGGGCTTTTGGGTGGGTTGTCATCTTCAGTTACACAATATTGTTGGACCTTTCCACTGCCCTGAACAAGATGGTTATCTCAAAATTTTTATTGGATTGTTTGGGGAGATGATGGGCATGGGTGGGAGGGGGGGTAGCTGCCCTTCGATCACTTTGACTCTTAAAAAGGGCACTAGAACTTCTAATTACCAATCCGATAAGCCCACTCCGAAGCTTTTACGATCACCCTTTCTATAAAAACCTTAGGTGCCATCGGGGCATAACTTACAATCCTTACCCCGAGGGCTGTAGGGGGGTCCTCATACATAATTTTCGGTCCTTTTAACTACTCTTAACAAAATGGTTATCCAAAAATTTTGATTGGATGTGTTTGGCGGAATGATGGGCATGGGGGAGATAGCTGCCCTCTGATCACTTTGCCCCTTAAATAGGGCACTAGAACTTATGACTACCAATAAGCCCCTTTCGAAGTTTATACGACCACTCTTAATATAGAAACCTTGTATGCCCCCAGGGCATAGCTTACAAACCTTGCCCTGAGGGCTGTGGGTGGGGGGGGTCTCATCCTCAAAGACATAATTTCTTGACCCTTAAACAAAATTGCTATCTCAAAATTTTGACTGGATGTGTTCGAGGAAGTGATGGGCGTTGGAGGGAAATTAGTTGTCCTCCAATCACTTTCGACTATTAAAAAGGGCACTGGCCCTTTCAATTTCCAATCGAATGAGCCGTTTTTGAAGTTTCTACGACAACTCCTTCTGTACGAATTTCCCTGGTCTAAAAAAATATATAATAATAATAAATAAACAATGCATTGTACCCACATCGCTCTTTATTTAGGCAGTGTTATTATGCTGCCTATGATACTACCAAGGTAAGTGAGGCTGTCCGCTTGATCGATCTTTTCGTTACCTAGCCTTCCCTTTTCATCTTCACTTGTTCCTAGCCTTAGCAACTTGTCTTCTTAACATTAATTTTCAAACCTGTTCTAATGCTCAAACATATTGAGCACCCTCAACTCAAAAAGCCTCTGAAAGTTCGTTCATTTTGCTCCCACTTTCATCTAGGCTGCTTAAATCATCAGCATCATGTAAGTCCGGGAATTTTTTTCCCCATTTAATTCCGTGTTCTCCCATTGTCTTTCCTGTGCCCCTTGGGACCACATCAAAATTGTCCATATAAATGTGGATAGAACACAACCCTGCTTAACTCCTAATTTAATACGAAACCAGGTACTAACCTCATTTGCTACCTTAACCGCAGCAATTTATTCTGGTAAATAACACTAAGCACTAGGATCATTAAAGTGCTCTAAGAGGTTTTGAAATTGTTGGTTCAACAATTTCAATAATCATAATGTTTTCAAAATTTTACTAACGTGTGACATGGGTTTTGATCAAGCAATTCTTCTAATTGTTTGACTTCAAACATTTTTTTTATGCATTGAACCCAGCGTCTGTATATTGTCTGCAGAGCACTGTCACCAAAAGTCTCATCAATAATCTTATGTGGTTTAGCTGCAGATTTCTTCTCAATAAAATAGTGCTATAAAATGCTCTGTAAAAACACTTTACGGTATCTGGCTTGAAACTACGCATTTTCAGAACCAAATAAAGTATAACATGTTTTGAATGTAGTGCACAACCATAGACTGAAATTCAAGTTTATATACAGTATTTCCTTGCAGGTGCGTTGCAATTTGAAATTCAATGCATGGATTGTTGTTATTACCATTTTTTAAAGAACAGCATTAACTTATTCATTGTTCTTTTTCTAAAATCTTTAGTGATTTTACGAAAAATCCTTGGAATTTGGCTGTATAAACTTCTAGTAAATCTATTAAACGGTGCTTATTTTTTTAGTATATGTGTTTTGACTAAATTTTAGCAAATTTGGAGTTTGTTGTTAAACTTACAAAATCCTTAGCCTCTTGCACAACATCAAGTTTGTACAGTGAAGTTGCTCCAAGTGTTTACAGTGTGTATGCAAACAAAATTTAGTAATAGAGGAGGGGAGTATCTGAGCTTTTTGAAGAGGGACCTAAAAGTTCCAAAAATTCATTTTTCGGATAAAAGTTTTAAATTTACCGCCCCTGGACTCTATTTTGCTGACTGACTGAACTAAAAAATAATTGTTTGTATTCCCTTTAATCAAAGGGATGCAAAACTTTGTTCTTTGTTAAGTGTACAAATTTTCAAGGATCCCCAAAACTTTGTATAATTTTTTTGGGGGGGACAGCAGTATACTTAATTACTTGGTACCCCCTCCCCCTCCCAGTAGATCTCGGACCTTATAAACAAGCAAGATTAATTGGATTCTGTGATACTCAGCAAAAGATTAACACAGATGGTGGAGAACTACATGGTCTTGAAATTGGGTAGTATTCTTGCAGGTTACGGTACGGCAAGAACCTGCTCAGTTATTTGCCAAGTTGAAGTGAGGTATTGCTAGGGTTATCGCCATTATTTCCGTAATACGTTATTATATATTGAAACCATAGTATGTTCAAATCATTCTAGAATCAGGAGGGGTATTGCAATTAGAAGAAATGTTGGTTCCCGAACCATTATCTTGGCATTTGTTTCTCTTTATTTCATGTTCGATACAGAGCCCTTCGTCTATTTTGAAACCAGAAACAACTTCCTGAATTTAACTGTATTAGACTAGGCTAGTTCCATCCTGTACGTTTTTCACTTTACTTGTTTTCAGGTGAACAATCCAGAAGTATCAAGCACGAATGAAGCGGGAAGGCCAGGTTTACGCCACTTGTATCGAAATGTTAGAAGAAATCCTGAATTGGATGTTGATATGGGGCATTTACTAATGCCATTCCTTGTAGCTTTAATGTCAGCCTTATGGCTCACTTGTTATTTATCACCTGAAAGCTTTGATTTTATGGGACTTGTGTTACTTTTGACCATATCAACAATTTTTCTATTTATATCTTGCATTTTTTATCTTGCCTGAATTTTATTTTTTCCATGAATTTTTCAGTATTTAACATAATGCTTGTCGTTTTTATTTCCAGGGAATAAATTTATGTTTAATTAAGTCGTTTCTCTTTTTGCTCCATCATATATATATATATATATATATATATATATATATATATATATATATATATATATATATATATATATATATATATATATATATATATATATATATATATATATATGTGTCAGCTGAAAGGACAGAATAAAAGTCAAACAAGAAGCAATTATTCATAATATCGTGGAAAGATTTAGCTCTAATCCATAAAGATTAGTGCTGAAGCTTGTTGATGATTTTTGGTGATTACTTATTAAAAAAAATTTCATATGTATTATAGAACTTGCTGGCTATGTAAGGTTATATGAACTGACACTTCAAGCTCTCCCCCCCCCCCTCTCGCCCATGTACATATATATATATATATATATATATATATATATATATATATATATATATATATATATATATATATATATATATATATATATATATATATATATATATATATATATATATATATATATATATAGCTAAAGGCAAGCCAAGCAAATGCACTACCTAAGACCGACAACCTCTGTGTTTTCTCTTGCTGATTCGATTCTTTGTACGATCCTTTCTTAGGATATCAAATGTGTTTTTGAGAATACCATCTACAAGAACAATTTCATACCGTCCCTCAAATTCATTGGCAGGGGAGAGTTTTGTCCAAAAATCGCTCGTTTTATTCAAATCGTCATAAAGAGGATCGGAAACATTGGACGTGAATGTCACGTAAAAACCTTCAGACATCATGAAAGCCTTCAGCGGGTATCCACGAATTAAAATCAGAGTTATATCCTAGTCAGCGAACAAGCATCCCATCCCTGCTCCGAATCATTCCCAGAAAATTTTTGGCTCACGATTCTGCCTTAAAAATACTCCTTACCATACTTTTATTTGAAGAAAGATTTGTATTCATTTAGTTTCTGATCTTTCTTAAGGTCATTGGGGAATATCCTTGTTTAGAAAATACCCATCCCCCCTGGAAAGATTGTCCCCCAGAAATTTTCCATGGAGAATTTCTCCTGGTGAAATTCCCCCATAGGAATTTTTCCCGTGGAAAATCCCCTCCCTAAAAGATCCCAAGAGAATTCCAACTCCGCGTAAAACTCCCCCTTAGAGTTCCCTCAGAGTGTCTCTACAAGCACAATGGGATCAACAACGACAAAAAAGACAAATAACAAACATTATGTATATAAATACTTGTAAATTATTCCCATGTAAAATTTCCCCTGAAAAGTTCACCCCCAGAAACTTTCATCCCAATGGGAAGCTCTCCCCATAGAAAATCCATCCTCAGAAGATCTCCTACCTTCCTTGGAAAATGTCGGTATACTTCCCTATAACAAATACCATATGTCAACAATGGGCAAATTTCATAGATTGCGGCCCTTCCTCTGGTGGTTCGGAGGGGTCATGTCATCTCCAAAGATATATCTATTGTGCCTTTTAAAATACTGAACAAAATGGCTATCTCAAAATTTTGATCAGACGACTTTCAGGAAAAAAGGGCGTGGGACGGGGGCTAGTTGTCCTCCAATTTTTTGGTCACTTAAAAAGGACACTAGATCTTTTAATTTTGGTTTGAACGAGCCCTCTTGCGATATTCTAGTACCATCGGTTCAATATAATCACCCCTGGAAAAAGAAACAACAACAAATAAACATGAATCCGTGATGCTTCTTCTGGCAAACACTATAAAATTTTATTTTTAAAGATAGGAGCTTGGAACCTCTACAGGGGGTTCTCTGATACGCTGAATCTGATGGCGTGATTTCCATTAAAATTCTTTGACTTTGATGGGTTTTTTGTTTCACCTTTTCCGAAAATTTGGCAAATTTTCTCAGGCCCACTAATGTTTAACACTATACTTAAAAAATATTATATATTTGGAATCAGCACAATAAGCTAATTTTTCTGTACATCTATTGATATCAAAATTGATTCCAGAACATCAAGAATCAAACTTTTTTTTCTTTTGCTAACTTTTCATTTTCAGTTACTAATACTTGATAAATACATAGATGTTTTTGCCTGACTATTGGAAGCTGGAAGCGATTGTTAACTAAAAAGGTGCCTGCTTGCCTATTGTCTTCACTATAGCGTAAAAGCAAGGAAAAATAAAATAGTTTATAAATGAAAGAATACAAACCTGTAAAGAACTTAAGGAGTATTTGCAAATAGTTGTCTGCGGGAAAGAGCAAGCAACTCCGAAAAATAACAACGTTTGTAAAAAAAATTTGCAGAAAATACTGATTTGGTGAAAAATGACATTTTTTTTACAAAAATATGTGTCCAGCGGGGAAATATTCTATTTTATGTCACAAATTTGCAAAATATGTCCCTTTTATGTCCCAAATTTCTAAAATATGTCCCTTTTTGACCCTATTATGTCATTGTGTCCCGGCACACAGGGATATGTCCTTTGGACATAAAATATGTCCAGTTGGCAACCCTTTATGCATACTGACTAAAACACTTATTGCAAGTAAAATATACTTGTAGGGTTTGTTATGACGTCTTTGAATCGCGTCTAGAGTCAAAAGATCTGCTTGTAAAATATGCAGAGGGTAAACGGGAGAACTCAAACATCCTTGTTCTCCAATATTTTCATAAACACCTTTCAAAACTTGATCATTTTGAACGTAAACGAGGTATGAACCGCCCGCTACCCTTTTGCATACTACCGGGCGAGTCAATAAGTCTTCACTTTTATCTAGCTACCGTTGTCATTGAATCATTGTTTCTACTAGGTGTACTAGTATTTTCCAAGAAAGATTTAAAATCATCGTCTTCAAGCTTTAATGTGGTTGATTGGCTGTGTTCTTTTAACTTCTTTAGAATTTGCTTATTACTAATACGACTTTTAGGAAAATTTGACGACTTTAAAAAATTATATAAATGACTATCAACGAATTTGACTCTTTTACGATTTGCAATAAGATCCGATTGCAAATCAATTAAATTGTAACTTGCCCTGGATTATAACATCATTCTTTTCTCGTCAATGTGTTCATTTTCAGCAAGGGACGTCAAGAGTCTTATACTTTGTTCACGGTAGGATCGAGGTGACAAGTCTACAACACTTGTTAATTGATCTTCTTTTTTTGGTGTTTTCAAACTTTCGCTGTTTTCAGAAGGTATATCAATGACGCTGACTTTGAGTGGTTTTCACGATAAGGTTTATGTTTGTTGACAAGTCGAAGGGCATTTTGAAGCAAAATTAATTTTTCATCATCAGGAATTGTTTCATTATTAATAAACATATCAAGATTATCTTCAAAGTGCTGTTTTCGTGAAAGAGCAAGTTCAGTTGGCATCAATTTATAAGGTTTAGCCATTTCTAGAGAATAGTGTTTACAAGTCCTGCGATAATCGGTAGTAACAATGAGAAAAGATTACCACCCGCTTGAACAAGACGTTTTCGTTTACAATTTGCTTTCTTTTTGCAAGCTAGAGCACGTAAAAGTAACCGATGTTGCTTGGTCTGTTGTCTAACACCATCTGACAGTTGAACATTACCTTCCGTTAAATTTAAACAAAGTTCCGATAAGAGATTAATAAATTCCTTGTCAATGCCATGTTTGAGTATTGCTTTACTAAGCAGTGATTTTGAATTAGCTAAGACGGAAAATAAAAGTCGATGTTCATCTAGTTACTTCAACGTCATGATAGTGCCTAATGACCTTTTTTACCATTCACGGGTAGATATACAGTAATTTCATTATCAAAAATATCAGTGACTACACGCAACTCTTGGTCGTGTTTTGATTCAGATCCAATAAAATGTAGCGATAAAGTTTATCAGTAATATGATTGTACAGCGAAAGTGAGAATTAGGGTTCGCCAGTAAAAATTATGGAGCACAACAGTTACAGAATTTTTTTTTCGTGATGGGACCGCACCGTGAATAATTTTAACATTTCCTGCGACCATTCTTCAACAGATTCAGCTGTATCGTCAATAATCAACCACGAGTTTGGCGTCAAGTTGAGTACACACATCAAGTCCTTGTATGAATTTTATGCTTGGATCAATCTCCTATATTTTGTCATAAGATTCTGGCCAAACACTATAGTAATAATAGGTATTTTTCAGATTCTCTAAAAACATATCGCAGTTTTGAATTATTTCTCGCTAAAAGTGTTGTTTTGCCAGACATGGACGGTCTGCAAAGAAAAGATTTGAATGATGTTTTAAATTATACCTACTTCTCCAACGTCAAAATGCAACTAACCAGACCTAACATCAATCTGTTGAATAAATACTCAAGGGAAATAGATGTATGGTTTTTTAATTCATATATATATATATATATATATATATATATATATATATATATATATATATATATATATATATATATATATATATATATATATATATATATATATATATATATATATATATATATATATATATATATATATATATATATATATATATATATATATATATATATATATATATATATATATATATATATATATATATATATATATATATATATATATATATATATATATATATATAAATAAAACGAAACAATAGTAAAAAAAGAGAAAAACGAGGATTATACAAGCCAGTGAAACATATGAACTAAAATGCAAATATTTCGGTCAAGACCTCCGCTTGACCGTCCTCAGTGCAGGATAATAACATCAAAATTACTAATAAAACTCCATGGATACTATAAAAAAAAAAAAAAATTCAAACCTTGAAACGAAGCGCAAATAAAGTTTTAAGAACCATTCCATGTAACGGTGAGAGGGTAACTGAATTAAAAAATACAGTAATGAAAAGGAATTCAATTTTTTAATTTATACAGATCATTTTTAAAAGATAAACGCTTTCCAGGTAAAATATCATCACAGTTTACTGTTTTGCCATATTTTCGCAAATTATGTGAAAAATGGCAAAGAAGTCTTAAAAAACATAACTTAATTGTCACCTTCAGAAATTCTAATAAAATCGAGAACTATTTTAACAACGGTAAAGATAAAACGAGCCCTATTTTGAGCAGTGGTGTTTACAGGGTTCCATGTTCTTGCGGTTGTTTCTATGTTGGAAGAACCCATAAACAATTGGGGGAGAGATTATTGGAACACAGGTCCTCAATCGAAAAAGCTATGGAGCTATGCCAAAGGCCTGATACTATTGATTCCGCCGTGGCTCAGCATGTGTTTGACAACCCGCACCAATCCGTTTTATTCGATAACACCTCCATTATTGCCCCTGTTAAAGGTCTCATCAAAGTTTTCAGGGAGGCAGTTGAGATAAAAAAAAGTACATTCACCGAAAGGTTGCTCTCAATAGAGACACGGGAGAAACTTATTTAAGCCCCATTTATAATGAATTAATTAATTCTGATCGTTTTTACTTAAATATTAAAAAAAATCACATTTTGCAACCTAACCTAATCTCTGATGATGTTTTAGCTGGAAAGCGTTTAGCTTTTAAAAATGCTCTGTATAAATTTAAAAATTGAATTCCTATTCAGTACTGTATTTTTTCATTCAGTTACCCTTTCACCGTTACATGGAGAGGGTATTAAAATTTTAGTTGCGTTTCGTTTCAAGGTTGTAATTTTTTTTTTTTTTATAGTATCCATGGAGTTTTATTAGTAATTTTGATGTTATTATCCTGCACTGAGGACGGTCAAGCGGAGGTCTTGACCGAAATATTTGCATTTTAGTTCATATGTTTCACTGGCTTGTATAATCCTCGTTTTTTCTCTTTTTATACTATTGTTTCGTTTTATCATGATTAGCCAGTGTGGTCTTAGAATTTATATATATATATATATATATATATATATATATATATATATATATATATATATATATATATATATATATATATATATTTACAATAAATATAAAAAACAAAGACTTGAATATATTTAAATTGAACATTTTAAAGCACTTGAATATAGCGCTATGAGGGCCGTACGCTCCTCCGGTGGCCGGGTGGCCAGTGGGTGGTACCGCGGGCACTGCGGTCGCCGGCAGCGAGGCCCGGACAGGGTGATGCCCCTGTGACAGGGGCGACAATAACAATTAAAAAACACTTTACGTGTTATAAATAAATAAACAGTTAATAATTAAACACTTAAAAATTACCGCTTAGCCCAACGAAAAAAATATATTTAAATATGAATGACCAGAAAAAAAAGCAGTGCTGAGCTGGCAACGGAAAAACAGCCCTCCTCCTCCCACAGACGGCCCCTCTCCCCCAACTATAGAGCTTTCTCCAGATCGGGTTGTTTTTTATAATTCACGCATTTAACTCGATCTGAAGTAAGGTAGTGGCCTTGTGGCAGTACCTTCACACCACCCTCGAGTACATAGACTTTGCCCGATATGGTGGACGTGGCATTTTTCTCAACCCGAATTCTACAGTTTTTATATTTTAAAGACCGAATGTCCATGACACACGCTCTTGGAACTGAATTATTTTCTATACAGTTCCTATAAACACTCATGGTGAAACTTTCCTTTGCATAGTTTGACGGCACTCCCTTGCAGACTTTTTTGGTAGTCTCATTGTGCGTTTCCACGCAGTACACCTTCGGACCAGTAAATACACCATGGAATACCAAGTCACTCCCCGTCTCGGATTTTAATTTCAACAACTTATTTGGGGCTTGGCGTTTCACCATCTCTGGATAGAGGGACTCTTCCCGGTTAATGTAATCCATCCGAGAGCTAATGTACTCTCCATTTTTCAAATCATGTAACATTATGTGTTTTAATTTTCACCTGGAATGAATCGGTGTCTCCATAATGCACCTGAACTTGTCCCATCTCCGGCCATTGGCGCTTACACACATTGTAATAAAAAGCCAACATGAGTTTCCTTGAAATTTCTAAAATGGTACTACCAGCGGCAATGTTTTTATTTAAAACAAAATTTCTTTTTTTCTATGTAAAAGGACCATATTGTAGTCTATGATCGTGAATGATGTGAAGTTTGGATCTGCAGTGATTCGGGCACATTCTTTTGGGTCAGTCACCACGTAACAACAACCCCTGTCGCGCACACTCACACATTTTACCAAAGGCCGAATTTAAAATGAGTTTAAAGATCTCTTTTTCGACCTATGTTTTTGCTTCAGACCGTTTGATAGGTAATGATAAATTGTAGGGACTCAAAGAGTCCATAGACACCGGTCTATTAATGCAGGGGAAAACAAAGTCTTTTTACCGAGTCATGAAGTTCCAGAGGTATCTCACCGTCAATTTCGAAAAACAATCCTGGTGGTCCATTCTCCTCAACAGTCTGAATGCTGGGGAAATCTTGAGCAGAAGGATTGTCAAGCCATTAGTAATTTCCACACGGCAAATAAAAGTGAGACATTGCCGACGGACAGAGGGAATTCATATCCAAGAAAACAGCGTCCTACTTTTCACCAGTGTGTTATCCAGTCGGGTCGGTTTGAAGGATACGATCCCTTTGGAAAACGTGCCCTCCCCTCATTGATCTTTCTACAAACAGGTGCTGGTACACTTTGGCGATCAGACCTATTTCTGCATTACTGATTTTAAGAATTAAATCCTCCACCAGATGAGGAGTGGAAAAATAATACCCCAAATCCAATCTAAATTCTCCGTGAATTTTGTCCGTGTTCTACAGACAATATTCAACAATGTCAAAACATCACTTGCCAGGTACATTTTACAATTATCCCACCCATTTTTACACCCTCGCTTTGCCCAAACCCTCTTGGCAAATTCATAATTGGCTTTCGCATCCCCCTCATTAATTTTTTCCTTGCAAACCCAACTAATGTCTAAATTTTTAATAGCCCTCTCGTCTTTTGGTGATAAATTCATTGGATAATGTGAATGGCGCAACCCTGTAATTGCCTCATTTGTTGTTTTAATAAGAGCAGCCATAGCCGTGCCAACACAATCCTGTCCACCCAACGTCTAAAAAAATTACCAATTGCATTGTATTACTTGAATCTCTTCGCATATGAGCAAAGGAGATTGCAATGGCTTCATGATTTTTCAAACGATTCGAATTTGACGGATAAGACACATCAGTGAGTGCAGCTTCAGTGTCCAATGACACCTTATTGCTCTGCAACAGCGTGTTCTGAAAACTTTTGAACCGCAAGGTGTCATGTCCCCTGAAACCGTTTCCACAGACTGGTACCCATGACGCTTTCAGTGTTTCAAATGATTATTTAATTTTAATTCACTATGGAATATTGAAAGGCAAATTGGGCAGTAATAGCAGGTACCCTTTCCCCCTTTACCCTCACTTAAAACCCAGCGAATATGGGGGATAGGAATAAATCTCCAATTGACTCAGGATCTTTGGCAGGCTTGTAAATAAGCCATACCCAGTGTTTCACTGATTCAGTGGACGATTCCCTTAAGGAATATATTACCCCCTTTTTACCACTGAGTTTCCCTTCTTCGTATTCTTCATCAAATGTTAAAACTGTAACCCCAACTTTTAAGTGTTCATTTGCCCTTTCAAAAATGTAAATCCTCTAGTGTAATTGGATATTGCCCCTTTAAACATTTAAAATCTACTCTAAGAAACTCTGCTCCCTCCCCACCACCATTAACTGCCCAATCGTCCAGCATTGTCATACTAACGTCCTTTGCCTGGGGTTTATGACCAGCCACAAGGGCGGAATATTTGAAACACTCCAAGCCCATGTCGAAAGAGAATTGTTGTACACCTGTTTAAATTTGCATTATTTCTTACACACCCTTCCCTTTCCCACCTCTTAAAACAAATTCCTTTTTAAATTTAGTAATATTAACCTCTAATTTTTCAACAAACAAAATCGATAACCCACTCCCGTTTTCAATATATCCCTCCTACCTATTAAAAGTTTTACCCACCCAATCCGAAAACACACCCTCAAAATTATGCAAATCTGGGTGAAGTGTCTCCATCTTTGTCTGAATAAGATGGTCGCGCAACTCATCCGAACTTGCATTTAAAAAATTATTTTAAGTATGATGGATGCTATTATACTGTCCTTATCACCCGCCTCACGCATGTGGTTTTCTAGAAGTGCCCGAAACATGCTTACACAGGAGTGTGCTGTGTCAATGGGATCCGTATGAATGCTACCACTTGTTAGGGAATTGAACAGGTCAATGAACTCAGCCCTATACACATGATTATTGCGTAAAGCGGTATCAGCTAAATACAAATTAGGCAGTACAGGGGTTGAGCCAGCACCAATTTGCCCCCATAAATCACTTTTCATGACCAGTGTTGTCTCGACCTCGCTTACTGGTATGTGTTTTAATTCATTGTCCAAAAACTCACTGGTAAGGCCGAGACCCCGCACAATATTGCCTAAATTAAACTCAGTGGGAGCTACACTAGCTGGACTCACCCCCACACTTAAACCCCTGTGTGTTCACTTTCCTGTACACTATTGCGGAATTGAGACGGTGGCAGCAACATATTTTCCAGCGATGATGGTGTGTAAACCTAACAGAGCAATAAGGGTATATTAGCTCACTGGAAAGTATTAGCCTATTAAAAAATGAAATGAGTATAGAGGTCATACTAGTCACTAGAATGCATCATTGTATTATGGAAGGGTACCATGTGGTCTTGAACTCATTGAACACCCACTACTCTCTGGAATGCATCATTGTATTATGAAAGGATTCCACGACCCCTTTAACTCATTGAAACGTCACTACTCGCCGGAATGCATCATTGCATTAAGGGGCATTGAATGAAACCTCCGTTACTTTAACCCCCTATGCCCACACTACTGATAAACCCTTTTGAATTTGTTTCAGAAATAGTCATGGAAAACTTTCCGAAGGGAGGGGGAGGGGGTTTTGTCAAGCAGATAATCGGTCAAGGCTAACAATTCCTCGGAGGCTTCCTCTACCGGTGCAGTTCCTAGGATCCTTGTGAGCTGGTTCTCGATTAATTTATTGAAATCGTTCTGGATTTTTTTTTAGGTATGGATGAAGGTAACAGGGGGGGGGGTCATATCTCCCTAAACTCTTCGAGCAATGTTCTTAGCTGTTTCTTGAAAACGAATGTCCCCATTTCCTCGAGATGGGTCCTCTGATATCAACCCTCTGTCCCCCGTTATTAGTAACCCTGAAATAACCTTCTTACTGTCAACACTGCGTTTAGCTATTTCTTAAATATTAAAATTAAGGAGGGATGGGCATATAACTTGATTCTTCAATATTCCGACCGCGTGGAAAAAAGTGAAAAGGTAAAATTCAAGAGTAAGCAATTTAAAGCTTGAAAAGTTGGGTAGTCTAGAAAAAGAAAACATAAATTTTAGGTATGAATGAAGCTAAAAGGGGGTTAGGAATTAGATGACTCCCTCCGAAACTAGCGAGTATATACTTTACAGTTTGAAAAAACCTTATTTTAGAGTCTTTTAAAACTAGGGGAGGTGAGCATGGACCTTTAGTATTCTAGCGAAAAGAGAAGAAAACTTTTTGATGTCCCTGACATGTAAAAAATTAGCGACAAGATATTAGGTTGGGAAAATAGCGAAAATGGCATTATTAGGCTATAAACTTGGCTTGAGAGAAAAAAATAGAATGCATTGTTTTTTTCTAGATATCTTTTGGTGCGATGATAGTCTTTAAAATTAAGGGGATGGGTTATGGAACTTGAAGCTTCAAAATTCTAGTGTATAGAAATTAGTTATAAGAATTACCGAAAAATCCCCTGCAATAATTTTAATGTCTTAGGACTCTCCGATAGTAAGCTAAAAAAAATAAGCGAAAAGCTGATCAAAGTATGAAAAGTATGAATTTCGCGTTATTTGATAACACCTCCATTAGTTCCCCTGTTAAAGGTTTCATGCAAATTTTCAGGGAGGCATTTGAGATAAAAAAAAGTATATTCACCAAAAAATTTCTCTAAATAGAGACATTGGATAAACCTATTTAAGCCGTATTTATTATGAATTAATTAATTCAGATCGTTTTTACTTAAATATTAAAAAAAATCACATTTTGCAACCAAAACTAATCTCTGATGATGTTTTACCTGGAAAGCGTTTAGCCTTTAAAAATGCTCTGTATAAATTAAAAAATTGAATTCCCATTCAGTACTGTATTTTTTCATTCAGTTACCCTTTCACCGTTACATGGAGAGGGTCTTCAAATTTTAGTTGCGTTTCGTTTCAAGGTTGGAAATTTTTTTTTTTTTTATAGTATCCATGGAGTTTTATTAGTAATTTTGATGTTATTATCCTGCACTGAGGACGGTCAAGCGGAAGTCTTGACCGAAATAGCAATTTAAAGCTTGAAAAGTTGGGTAGTCTAGAAAAAGAAAACATAAATTTTAGGTATGAATGAAGCTAAAAGGGGGGTTAGGAATTAGATGACTCCCTCCGAAACTAGCGAGTATATACTTTACAGTTTGAAAAAACCTTGCCAAGACAAGCAAAAAAGCTCTTGCCAAGACAAGACGTGATGTGAATTGCCTGCTTAGATAAACCGGTTTAAATCGGACTATGAGTGTTGCAAGCGATAATGACAGGTATGTTTATTCGCCTGTTTTGAACTTTATCCAAGTGAATTTCGAAGCGGGAATTGACGACGATATTATTGTGAGTCATGCGGTTGATTTTTTCGAGAATTCGGCCGTTTCAATTGCAAAGATTGAACTTTATTCAGCTACAGTTCCAGATGACTGTTGTCCTAAGCGCGTTGGCAATAAAGCAATTACAAACAATATAAGAGATATGATTGATTTAATCCGGAAATGTGATTCTGAGAACATAACTATTCCTATTTATGTGATCCAACTTCCAACCGAAGTTCCTACCATACCGGCTGTAGCATATTCACGCTTAGCTACCAAGATTAATAATATTGGCCGAACTCTAGAAGTTATTGATTCTAGGCTCACAAATTATGATATGAATTTCCCGGCATTACCTACTGTCCCCGCGAATGATAATCTAGCCACAGTTGTTATCTCGAATGTGCCTAAGGTTTTGAATAACCCAGCAAAACGTAGAGAGGTAATTGACAAGATCTCCGGTCATGAGGCAATTAGCAGCATACGGTCATCTAACGATAAACTTGTAGTAAGAATTGATAATGTGGCCGTGAATGATTTTTGCAAGGATGTGCCCTCAGTTTTAGTGAACTCTAAAGCCAAACTTATCGAAAAGAAATATTTTGGTCTATTAAAGGGTATAGGCACTGATTATGATATCTCTCGCCTTACTAAATACCCTGGAGTCTCTGAGGTGACAAGGCTTGGAACTTCCCATGCACTCAGAATTTCGTTTGTAGATGTTGCAACTAAGATCAATGCCATTAAAAATGGATTGAAAGTTGATTATGAATTTTGCGCGTTTTTGAGTATTTTCAGATCCCGCGTTGTTGCCATAGATGCCGTTCTCCTGACGATGTAGTTGCCAATTGCAGAAGCCCAGTCGTGAAATGCTCCCGATGCTCCGATCCCCACGAATCAACAAAGGACTCTTCCTGTCAGTTGTCCCCTAAATGCGCTAACTGCGGTGGAGACCATGTGTCATATAGTTTGCGATGTCCCAAGTTGCGTGCTATTGCTACCAAAGGTATTGCCAAATGATATCTTTGCCTATCTCTATTTGTTCTTTTAATATTAATGGGACCAAAGATAAGGACATTTGTATTGATAATCTTCTTGATACATTTGATGTAATCCTTTTTCAAAAACATTTATTGCCGGCTGTGAGCGTAAATTTCCTTCGACGTAGCCCCGGTTACATTGTTTTTTTGACAAATGCCCGAAGAACTCGTGGTCGTCCCTCCGGTGGGTTGGCTCGCGTGCTGAATCAGAAACTCTCTTCCCTTTCCCCACAGTGTTACGGATCTGATGATATTTATTGAGCCGTCAGGATTGGTGATCTTGTACTAGTTAATGTTTATTTGCCGCATAATAAGAATGATCTTGTATCATTCACCCATTATGTTAAAGCGTGCAAAAAACTGAAAAATTTGGTATCGGGTATTGAGAAACTTGGTTATGATTGGCTACTAATGGGTGACATGAACTGTGATATGACAATGTCCTCCCCCCGATCCGATTCACTGCTAGAGTGCGTCCCCCTTGGTTTCCGGATTCTGACAAAAGATCTTCCATTTACTTACATACATGCCAGCGGCTCCCGGTCTAATCTTGACCACTGTGTATGCTCTGCTGGTGTTACAACTTCAACTGTCCATGTTGATGAAGATGAAAGAGATTTTGATCACATACCCATATCTCTGTGTGTGTCAGTCACATCTAAACTAGTAATAAATGCTCCCCAATCCGTAGAAAAAAAGTGGTTTCAACGGCGAAATTGGAATCGTTGTGATTGGCCTTTATATGTGGCCACGCTTGCAAGCCTGCTGAGTACCATTAATGTGCCTTATAACCTCCTCTGTTGTGGAGTTAGCTCACCTAGTGCTCGTTTGCAATTGAATACGTATTATCATCAAATCATTTTATGTTTGAAAAAAACTGAACAAGTAGCTGTCCCAATTGAAAGTATTCTGTCCAACACGCGAAAGTTTGTTTGGAATTATGACCCTCTTTTTAAAAAAGTTAAAAATCAGGCCAAGCTATGGTTACGTATTTGGATTGCTTGTGGGCGTCCCTCTCGTGGTACTGTTTTTGATATTAAACGTAAAACGAAAACGGCTTATAAAAGACAACTGCGGTCCGTTCGTGAAGCTGGAGTTAATTTTCCAAACAGTTCGAAAGAGTGGAAGTTTGTGACGAATTCTTCTTAAGTTTACTGATTATAAGAGTGATAATATTCCGCAATCAGCTTGGATCCAACATTATTCTAATATTTTTTCCCGTGTTAATTTCGCTGTACATAGCCGATATTCCCAACTACTTGCTAAGTGCCTTCCCGGAAAAATGCAACAAAAGCACGTCCTTCCTGTGTCAGCTGATATAATTACTGAATCGATCAGGCGACTGAAGTCTCAGTCTATTGATATTGATGTTATAAGCGTTTTTCATTTACGGGAAGATTCTCGGGAACTAGTAAAACATTTGCAGCTACTTTTTCAAATGTGTCTTTGTTGTTCTTTAGTGCCTGATAGTTTCCTATGTGGTACTGTTACCTCAATTGTAAAGAGAGGAAAAGACGTAAATAAATGTGATTCTTATAGGCCGATTACTGTCGCCTGCAATATTAGCAAACTTTTTGAATATGTGCTTCTTCCTTATATTATTGATTTTGTGAATTATGATGCTAATCAGTTTGGATTTAGAAAGGGGATTTCTTGTCATTATGCACATCGGGTGCTTGCTCTCCTTTTAAGGATGCACAAACGAAAGGTCAATCATTACATATATGTGCTTTAGACATATCTAAAGCTTTCGACAGTGTTGTGCACCCTCAGGCTTTTTGTAGCGATAAAAGAATTTATATTGTGGTAATGGGAAGATTCGCTACTGTGGTGATAGAAATTTCTCCTATAGCGCCACTTATAGCGCTGGAGATTGTGTCAACTAGGCTGGCACCGCTCTCAATTAATGAGAGAAAATTGAATATGTAGACATGCAAATGTGGCTTCTTCCTTCGTGAGCTATCTGGAGATCGGATTCCTTTGGGAGCATTTACCTTGGAGACTGGCGAACTAATAACCTATTATCGGACTAGACTCAGACATACAAGAGAAACAAACACATATAAAAAGACAAGAGATTTAATGAACTTAAATGTTTAGCTGTGGAGAAACGGGTTACTTCAGTGACAATAATGTTGACCGAGATTATGTGCGGTTCTAACCGGTGCAAGTCTCAATTCACATTAAAATTAAAAAACGAATTTACACCACTCCCAAACACGGTTCTTTTATCCTGCGCCCTAGGGACTGCCTGCCATTGGCTCACGTGCCCCAAGGACGGGAATCCTCGTCCAATACTACCTTAAATATATTTCAGATGATACAGGATTTCACACAGTTTTTGCCTTTTAAACTTCCTTAGAAATGTTTTGAAGTGCATTTTTTTTTTGCTACAATTATATTAGCTAAATTCGAAAGACTATCGCCGGTGTCTGACTGAAGCTATAAATGCAATTTCTCTTTTTTTGCTGTTTCAGAACTTTTAATTTTTGAAACTAGATTTAGCTTAATAATAAGAAATTGGAATTATCTTTAGAAAGGAACTTTATTTTGGTATTTCAGATGCATCACAATTTACTCATGGTAAATATCACCCTTCCCATGAAATAATGACGCCCCGTCATTAGTTACTGCCCCTTATGAGTTTTAAAATTTTTCAATTATTTTTATGATTTTATTTTACATCCCTTAATAAAATTAAATTACCGGAATCAGATTTTTTTTTTTGTTTATTGGTCAGCTAATATAATAAAGATTGTTTTTTTTTTTTTTTTATAAAAAAAAAACTTAATACTTATAATTTTACAATAATTTTTTGAATATTATACTTTTAAGTTATTTCTCTTTTTTTTTTTGATTGTTCTGTCTATATTAAGTAATACATAATATCTACACAACGTTAAATGAATAAAATAATAATATTACACCTAATTATACTTGTGGTACATACATAAATGATTTATAACATACAATATTTGGTTCAACATATTCACTGATGACATTAAAACACTTTCACTATTTAGATTTTTGCATTGTCAAAGCTATTAGGAAGTAACACATGTAGCTTCACATCTATTCATCACCTTTCGTGTCCTTAGTGTACTACACCCTTCTGTTGTAAATTACTGTCCTTCACTCCTTTTGTCCTGGCAAAAATTTCGAAGAACTTACGTTATGGTTTCTTCATGGAACAGTTTGAGTCTAGTTGTCTTTACACGGTAAGTTTTCCCTAATAGTCAACTGGGAAATGACCGTTAAATATCGATCGAATAGTCAACTGGGAAATGATTCGTCCCACTACAGGTGTTGGTGTTTTTTTTTTCTTCTCAGCATATCATTTTTAGGATTTTTGAGGCACGTAGAGAATGTATTCTCGCGTAAAATTGTTCATTTGTGCCTTTTGAAACGGGTTGTCGTCATATTATAGTGACTCTCTTAATATAAAGTCTCTAAATTCAACTTCGAACCTCTTCAACTATCATCTAACTTCAAATATCGTTAAGTATCGATTATCTTGTACTGCTCGATTGGGTTCTCAGAATTAAACTTCAAATTGTCATTAATTTATTATTCATATATCCTCAAATATCTTTTAATGTCATTTAGCTTCAAATATCGTTTAATATCGTTTTCTGATAGATAGAGTTCTCAGAATTAAACTTCAAGTTATCTTGAATTTCGTCTTCAAATATCTTCAGTTTTCTTTTAGTATCGTCTAACTTCAAATATCGTTTAATATCGTTGATATTAAGATCTCACCGCGAGTTTTTATCGTTGGTATGGTTTAAAGTTTTACTATAAGCAGATGTATATGCTGATTTTTGTCTGGTAATGAATGCTGGGTTCCTACTAGTTCATTCAATAGTACAGTTAAATAAGGCACTTTATATTGATATTAAAATATTGCTTTACATGATACGTCATATGGCTCTTAGTCGATGAAACGACGGTCGAAGGTAACTGTTGTTTTCGTAGACGTAGCTGTGATGGAAATTGCCTGAAGTTATGGTGAGTACTCTGCGTTGTTTGAGATATAATTAAAATTTCTACTATTTGGTCGTATCTGTACTGGTTAGATTTTTTAAAGACTCAAAGGACAAGGCTTTCATTTAATGTTCTGTCATAGAATACATATGCCAGAATGACTTTAACTTTGAATCAAGTATTCATAAATTAGATAACTCATGAACTTGGTTTTTAATTTTAAGCTCTGATACAGAATTCAAAAGATACATTAATATTAGCACTCAAAATAAAAATCTAAAACAGAAATTTCTTCAAATTTGTTTTGATAAAGAAAATATCGATATTAGATAAACATAATTTACCCTACATTATTAAGTTTGAGGTCTACTTTTACGATATGTTTCATGCCTGCATTGTTCACGCAAGTCCGTGCTGTTTAAGAAACGCATGTGCAGCGTCATAACCACACGGTTTTACGCAAACGATACTACCCTGGGGGACAAGACATAACAAGGACTAGTGGAGAACTCTATACCCACTCGTTTTCTGATGTCTTCCCTCTTTCTAGGCTTAGACGTTCTCATGTGGTTCCGGGTTTAACGGCTGAAATGCAGAGGTTCTTAGTCTCAGGATTTTTCCGTAATTGCAAGTCAACATTGGTGTCTCGTATTCGCCTTTCGAATAAGGTAATTTGATGCAGGATTTCCAAGCTTGTTCGCGTATATTCCAGTTGATGCTTGGTAAAGAATATAAGCGTAATGAAGAACTGACATCAATATCTTTTTAGAAGGCTATTGTTTGAGCAAATCCTTCAGAACTAAATAAGTAAATATTATATTAAAGTCTTATTAGAATCCGTTAAGCGAGAAACACCTTCACATTAATAGGGAATTCCTGGTGGGTTTTAATTAGTTGCCATTGGACATACACAGGGTTTCAATCCATATATCTTAACTGATTAAATGGTTTTAAAATTTTACATATTATTATTGAGATATAATTTCACATCCGCCGTGAAATTCTACATATAAACGTACCAATAGGTTGTTTGGTTATAGTTACCAATAGTTGGCTATAGTCAGTATAGGTAAGATATAACGTGACTGACTTGCGAAAATATTTCACAAAAATTAGAGCACAATATATGTCATAGATAAACCAATGAAATTAAAGAACATTTTTGTCACCGAACTATAGAACAGTGATCTCTCTGTTATTGTATACGTCGTGGATATAAACTAATGAAATTAAGTTTTTTCTTTTTCGCCAAGGAGCTAAAGACATTAATGCCTTTGTTTCTCTTTGAAAGTAATGTTTAACACAGTACTCTAGGACATCATACGTCATAAATATAATATAATCAAATAAAAAAGCTTTTTTCTCTTTTTCTTTGCCTCGGAGCTATGAAAAAGTAAGATATCTGTTTCTCTTTCAAAGCATTCAGATTCAAAAAACGAAAACTTAACTAGCTCACAGAAGTTTATATTAAACCTTTAAGTATTGTTTTGACTGGCCCTGACTGGCATAAAAATACTAATTTCTTACACTTGAAGGACTGAGAAATATCCCTTCCTGCGGTCGTTAAAAAAAAATTACAAAAAACAATCCTGGACCTTGAATTCCTCCCCGGGCTTCCCACAAGACGTGGTCCAACACCGTGTGTCTTTTTCAGTAGACCACTAGCTTCATACACTTTTGTATTATTTGTTTCAAACTTTAGATGATACAGTGACAGTGTGTAGAAGTAACACTTAGAGAGGGTAAGACATTTAAAACTTGTTAACTTACTTACGATTTAAACTATAAATTAAAACTGTTAAAGTTAGAATAGTTTTACAGTTATTATATATGAAATTTGTATTTAAGTGTATTAGGGATATTTTCATCTGTCAGGTTTTTTAACCGTTCTACCTGACTGTGTCGTGAGTTTCTCCGAGGGTTGTTGTGGTTTTCTCTTTTTAGGGTTGTCTATTGAAATAATGTAAAACTTTTTGTATTGTTTTTTAAAAAAATATTTCTCGTTTAATTTAGTTTTTTTCACGTGTGCGGCTGCTGAGGTCGGCCTTGATTTCCCTATTTCTTTAGCTACTATATGGTCTGACTCGCCGTCAGACTCTTCTGAACTGGTTTCCGACAAATCCGGATTGGGACTTTTAGAGGTGGCACTTTTTGAGGTATCACCTGCCCTTCCTTCGTAAATTTCTACTCCTCTGGAAGTAGAAGGTTTATTCTCTAAGTCCTTGCCTTGAGTTCTCAACTCGGGGTATTTGAAAGATTCGTGAGAGCTTTGGGAGGAATCAATAGTTTTTGCGGGGTTCCTCCATTGTTTGAAGGCCATGTCTTCAGGGGGATGGGGCATTCTTTGCACAAAGGTTTCCCTCCATGAAGTCCACTTTTTAGGTTTGACTTTGGACACAGTTATACCATGATGTTGACCTTGCTGGTCATCATTGGGAGTTTTATTCTCGGGCTATGTACTTTGACTATTTTTAATGGGGAATTTAATTAAATCCATAGCTTCTCCCATTTTTGTTTTAATTAAGACTTTGAGAGGAGTTTTCTTTACAGTATAATACCAGGGGTTTCTACAGCTCTGTTTAATTCTTCCTGTAATGACAGGGGCCTGTCTATTGGTGTTGTAGGGGAAACCATATCATCTGGAAATCTGTTGGGGGGACATGGGGTCGAGATTCTATCGGGAAATAATTGTGTTTTTGGAGATATTGTATAATCTAAATCTCCTGTGTTTGCCGATGAATAACTTTTTGGCGTTCTTATTCTTACTGGTGTTAGGGATTTTTTCTCTGGAATAACTAGATTTTCCATAGCCAAAAATTCTTCAAAGTTTTGTTCATCACTTTCATTTTCAAAATAATCTTGTTTGAAATTAAAGGGTTTTAGCTCTGCCAGTCTTGACCTAGGGGGCTCATTTTCCGAATCTGACGAATCAGTCGAAGAGGGATGGTATACCCATCTCTCTGGAAATTTGGCTGTTTTTATTCGGCTAACATGCGCCTTGTAAGTTCTTCCACTATCGGGATTTTTCATTTTAAAGGTATATTCGTTAACGTACTTTTTGATTATTCTGTACGGTCCAGAGTATTTGTTTGAAAGTTGTTTTCCTTCCGTATTCGCTTCGTTCTTTGTGTAGACGCAGTCTCCTACATTGAAATCTATAGTCCTCATTACTTTGTTTTTGTTTTTCAGTTCTTGGTTTATTTTGAGTTTTTCTAGTTATTTACTAACTATCTTATAAGTTTTCCTCGTCATATTTATGAATTCTCATTTGTAATGTTATGATTTGTGTAAAAATTGACCATAATCAAAAAAAAAAAAAAACGGTAATCAAAAAACTCGAAAAAAAATTAAAAAAAAATGATTTTCTCTTGGTTTTTAGGAATAATCAGTTTTTTTTACGTTGGTTAAATAAGGTAAGAATTTATCCCAGTCGCTCCATTTGTCTTTCGTATAAATACTTAGAACGTTCGAAAATATTTTATGCCTGTTTTCTATTTTGCCATTAGCTTGTGGATGGTACGGCCCTGTCACCATTTTCTCTATATTAAGGAAACTCATTAAATCTTTTGTTACTTTTGCAATAAAATTGCTCCCGTTGTCGCTCAAAGTTTTATTAGGAATGACAAATTGTAAAAATAATTTTGCTAATGCATTACTTGTGGCATAAGCACCTTGATTTTTTAATGCTTTTGCAAAAGTAACTCCGGCCAAGTGATCCATACCCGAAAGAAGCCCCGTAGGGCCTCTGCTAGAAACATGTAATACTCCACGTGTACAGTAAAGGTCACATTATAGAAGATCGCCGTGTTAATGTGCGAATTTGATCCGGCAAAGGTGGTTCCTCTTATACTCTGGGGGATTGGTCCCATGGTAACTGCTTTGATTTAGATTATAAATTACTTAAGCTTAGTCATTTCCGAGTAGGCGCACGAGTCTTGTTTTAATTTGCTGACCGTTTTCATATTTCCTAAATTTCCGCACCTATTCAAAAGACAATATTCACGCACCGGCTCTATCCAGCGTTGTAGTAATACAGGCATTATTGAGAGTTGGTTTCTATTTGTCTCAGTAGTCACAATCCTACACAGTATTTCTTCATCAAGGTCGTAGTAAAAATTATCTATCTCTTTTCTAATAGTTTTGAATTTATCCGGTAACGCCTTATCAATCACAAAATAATCAATTAGTGCTACACACATTTCGTCCTTTTTTTGCTTTCTTTTTATACTTTCAAAAGACAAGGGACAATAGTTAATCTTATTTTCTTTTACTGCGTCTTTGACTTTGTTTTTTTTATATCCATGTTTGCTTTTAGCATTTATAGCATTAACTTCATTTTCTTCAGTTTCCGACCGATCATTTTCTGGATATCTACTCAAAAAGTCGCAAGCTGCGTTTTGTTTTCCCTTTAAATGTTCAAATTCATAATCTAGGTCTTGGATTTTCATGATCCATCTAGCTAGAATGCCCGTGGGGTTTTTAAATGTGCGCAGGTACTGCAAGCTTTTATGGTCTGATCGTAATATAAATTTTCTACCAATTAAATAATGCCTAAATTTGTCCAAGTGGTAGATAATAGATAATAATTCTAAGTTTGTGGCGGAATAACTGCTTTCGCCCTTTGATAAAGTTTTACTTGAATAGCATATAACTTGTTCTATTTGTTTAGGTGTTCCCTGTAGAGGGTTATGGTTTTCTACTGGGATTTTTTGCGAAGGGATAGCGCCTATGCCCTTTGAGCTAGCATCAGTGGTAACGATGAATTTTCCATTTTCGAAATCAGGGAGTGATAAAATTAGTTCAGAAATGAGTGCCTTCTTGAGTCGGTCTAGTGACGTTTGAGCGTCCTGAGACCAGGTAACCTCTTGTGAGTTTCCTTTCGTCTATTCTGAGAGGGGCTTTGCGATTTGGGCATAATTGTGTACGCATTTTATAAAATGGCCAGTAAGTCCTGAGATTCCCCTTACTTCTTTCATGGTTCTGGGGGGCTTGAGGTTTTCAACACCTTTTATTTTATCAGGGTCTGGGGATATCTCTCCCTGTGTTACTACTACTCCTAAAAATTTAATTTTGGATTGAAATAAATTTACTTTCTCAGGCCGGCATTTTAAATTGCCTTGCCTGAACTTCTCGAATACCTTAGCTAAAGTTGCCAAGTGTTGCTCAGTGTTTTCCCCCACGCATATAATATCATCAACAAAATGAATTATATTCCTTAATCCTCTCAACAGGTGCAATAGGGGTCTGCATAACGCGCTTGAACTTGTTTTAAGCCCAAATGGTACCCTTAAGTATTCATAAGATCCATATTCGGATGCTGAAAATGCAGTTTTATGGACATCCTTTTCAGCTATTTTCACTTGGTGGTAGCCTTGGGTAAGGTCCAAAAAAGTCAACATTTTGTTTTTGCTTGAAATTGAGTTAAGAATTTCGTCTATTCTTGGTAGAGGAAATTTATCGCTAACTAGTTGTTAGTTGAGATCTCTATAATCTACTACGAGTCTAAGATCTCTATTCTTTTTTGGTACTAAGATAACTGGTGCACTAGATGGGCTTATGCTTGGGCGTATGATCTTGTTCCTTTATCAGACATTGATTGTACTTGTTTACCAGTCTGTGGGCCTGGATTGTTCAAGGGATATTGGTAGTTATTTATGGGGACAAGTAAAGCAAAAATAGTTACCGAAGAAATTGAAAAGACCGCAGTCATTTTCGTTATAATTAGAATAATCCATTAAAATAACAAGAGCTACGCCAAAAATTTGCTTTATGTACAAATAATGAATATGATCCATTTCAAATTGGTTTATAAACTGCGATTTAGTCAAAGGATATTCGTTATTTGAAGTTTTAATACCGTTAACTAGGTTTCTTTTAGAATTTTCCCATGTATTTAAATCATTTTCCGTTAAAACCTCATTCATTTTCCGTAAAAAATTTGGACTAAACAAGTCCCCTTTTTAATTGTAATTGTATCGTTTTCATGGTTATTGGTTACCCAAATAAAACCTTCCCCTTTGTCATAAGATATAATCTGTTCCTCGCATAACAGATTTTTAGGTATTTTAGACGGTGTCGCAAACCATATTTCTGATTTTCTAATTATTGGCTCGATCATTTGTGATATTTGAATTTTTTTGCATCGTTTTGGGAGGGATTTTTGTTTTCCTTATCACAAATCCGTAATATTTCTCTTCATTTTCATTGTTTATTAGATTCATGCTGGCGCTATGCTGCGCCATTGCGGCATCTTGTGGCGTCAAGTTTGGTTTTACTATTTTTTTCCACAATTCCACTATTTTCTTAATTTCATTTGATCTGTACTTTCTCATATCTCCTATTTTTATTTTCGCAGATTCAATACTGTTATTATTTAAATTTACTTCATTTCTGCGATATCTCTTAGGATAATTGAACAAATTTCCAATTATGCCATGTCTTTGCGAGACATGGGGTTCAAAATACTTCGACATTATGCCACTAGAAATTTTGTTTACTGTTATGTTATCTTCGTAACCTCTGTTACAATTTCTTAAGGTAAAAATTTGTTCCCCCACCTTAGCTGGGTATACCAGCTTGTCATTGGCTACGTCTAATAATATTCTATTAGACCTTAGGAAATTTGCCCTTACAATAGCTTCATATGGGAGATTATCACATATAATAAAATTTGTCATGAAGGTTCTGTTGTCTCTTTTTACGTTTAGGCAAATTGACCCTTTTGCATTTAATTTATGGCCTGTAATACTTGTTAAATTGGGATTATTAGGGTTCTTTTGTCGCCTAATGTGCAGAGGCAATGTATTAAATACGCGAGAGTTAATGATATTTACAGTAGCCCCACTGTCAACTAAGGCCGTAAAATAAACGTTTTCTACACAAAAATCATTAAATATAGGTAACTTGTTAATAATATCACTACAAGAAGGCACTAGTATTGTTTTGGACCTATTAAATATCCCTGGCACCCTCCAGGTCCAACTTATGTTTCTGAGGGGCCTGAAGCGTTTCCCTGAGGATTTATTTCATTTGTTGGTGCCTGTAATAGATAATCAGACGTATTAGGCTCCGTAGGCATGTTTAAATGATTTATGTCTGCCTGTCGTTGCAATGTATTAGTCTGGTAGATTGGATATATTGTGTCAGTAACGTTTTCTGGCGCTGTTTGCCAGTGCTGTTGGCTTGTAAAATTTTCATTTCTACTTGGGCCATTTTCGTTATTTTTAGATTTCAGTCTAGCAGTATATTGGCCTTTGCGGATAGTCGGTTTTTCAATCCTGTCCTTAATGTGCCTGTTTGGGACAGGGCTGCCCACATTTGGCTTGTCCGCATTATAAGGTACGTATTGTCGCACTCCCCCCGGGCAATAGCTTACTGAACTACTGGTACTCAAATTTGTTCTTCTGAACAAATGGTTACCGTAATTTTGAGTACTACCGACAGCATTTCTTGGTATGGCATTGGTGACGTAGTGACACTCTCTTGCTATGTGGCCAACACGATTGCAGTTATAGCACCTTATTATTGTAGGGTTAATGGGCTGAAAACGTACTGTTTTCTGCTTAGCGGGTTCTGGCGTTTTGTTTCTTTGTGCTACTGGGGAGTTATCCCTTGAAAAGAAATTGGGGGATGCTTGATCGCCCTTGAGGATTTGGTTCGCGTTTGAGTCGCCTAGGTTATTTATTTTTGCATTACTATGATTAGCAACCATTTTATCAACTTCGATTAGTCGCTCTACCTCTTGGACTGCAAGATCCAACGTCTGAATATTCTTAAATATTACTACTCTATATAGTTTTGGGGGTAGCCCTTGCAAAAAGGTATTTAGTATGACTTTTTCATACAGGTGCCCAGAACCACTTCCGTATTTTGCTTCTACAGAAATGCGGATATTATCCAGATATTCCCTTATATATTGTGAAAAATCGAAGTTCACTACTCCATGTTTTAATTTATTTATTGAACTGGTTTCTATAAATCTCTCTTTGAATGATCTTAATAAGTCATCAACCGGATTTATTGGCAAGTTGGGGTTATTGCCTATGGTATGCTCGACCTGTTTTAGAAAGGTTACGGCCGGGCCTCTTAATCGTAGTTGGAGCATGTCTCTTAACGCTCCAACGTCTGTTTTTGTTAATTGTACAAACTGGGTCAATTGGATATTAAATTCGTCAATATTTGATTGACTAGTGTATTCCGGGATGGATTTTGCAATCTCTATATTTTTTGCGACTAACTTTTGCACTATTAGTAATTCATTTAGATCGTCCATGTTTTTTTTTTGCGTTTATATCAACTTAAAATTTTACTTAACCTATTTTGGGGTAGGCTTTTATCTCCTATGAGATATAAGGGGTTTCCTATCGTAGCCTAGCGGTTATAGGCCTAATAAGTTTACTTATATGTCTGTATCTTTACAAAAATTAAATTTGAATTACAAAGTTTAAATAGCCTAACTAGTTCGCAGTTTTCCTACAATATCTTACAGGCCGCACCATTTTTAGCGAGAAAAGAATTTATATCTTGGTAATAGAAAGATTCGCTACCGTGATGATAGAGATTTCTCCTATCGCGCCGCTAATAGCGCTGGAGATTGTGTCAACTAGGCTAGCACCGCTCTCAATTAATGAGAGAAAATTGAATATGTAGACATGAAAATGTGGTTTCTTCCTTCGTGAGCTATCTGGAGATCAGATTCCTTTGTGAGCATTTACCTTGGAGACTGGCGAACTAATTACCTATTATCGGACTAGACCCAGACATATAATAGAAATAAACACATATAAAAAGACAATAGATTTATTGAACTTACATGCTTAGTTTTACAGCAACGGGTCACTTCAGTGACAATAATGGTGACCGAGATTATTTGCGGTACTAACCGTTTCAGGTCTCAATTGAGATTAAATTTAACAAACGCATTTACCCCACTCCCAAACGCAGTTCTTTCGTCCTGCGCTGTAGGAGCTGCCTGCCATTGGCTCACGTGCCCCAAGGACGCGACTCCTCGTCCAATAATCTCTTAAATATATTTCAGACGATTCAGGAGTTCACACAGTTTTTTTGCCTTTTAAACTTCCTTATAAATGTTATGCATTGCATTTTTTTTTTGCTACAATTTTCTTAGCGAAATTCGAACGACTAGCGCCGTTGTCTGACTGAAGCTAGAAATGCAATTTCTCTTTTTGCTGTTTAAGGACTTTTCATTTTTGCGACTAGATTTAGCTTAATTATAAGAAATCGGAATTATCTTTAGAAAGGAACTTTATTTTTGTATTTCAAATACATCACATCTTACTCATGGTACATTTTTATTCTTTACATCAGCTTGGTATAAACCCATCGATTATTTCTCTGCTTACGTTTTTGGTATTCGAATTCATATGTTAGATTGAAATCGAATGGATGTGTTTTTGGAAATATTCCTGTTAAAAGCGGGGTTAGGCAAGGAGGAGTTCTTTCGCCTTATATTTTTAATGCTTGTATTTCGAGTGTGATTAATAAGATTCCCTCCAGTTGTTTTTTTGGTTTTTAGGAAGTGTCTTATTTAGCATATGCTGATGACCTCCTCCTGATTAGTCGTTCCAAAAGGAGGCTTGAATGGAATGTTAGCATGGTGGGATCTATGCTTAATGAAATAGGCCTATCATTAAATACTTTGAAATGTGAATATTTACTTTTTAACGCTGTTAATCCCCCTGCTATTCCCCTTGCATGCAATACCTTTACGGTACCTAGGGTCCCTGTTATTAATTGGCTTGGTATTTCCATTTGTGAATCCGTAGGAAGTATCCGACGTAAATTTATTTGTGATTCGAAGGATAAGCTTAAAGCTGGTTATGGGAAAATTGTTGCAAACCGTGGACGTTTTAATAGGCATGGTCTTGCTAAACTCTACTGTAGTTTCTGTGACCATGCGATTTTATTCGCTTCTGGGCTGTATCCGCTTTTTACTAAGTATGATCTGAAACAAATGAAGGTTAATTATTTTAGATATTGTAAGTTCCTATTATATTTGCCGCTTGCTGTGCGCAATAGGCGCCTTGTTGGTCGTTATGGTGCAACAGAAATTTTGTCCTCGCTTGAAATGGTGCAAGCGAAGACCAGTCAGGTTGCTAGTTTTCGGTTGGGCCCACATCACAGTCTTATCCGTTTTTTTTATTAGTGTTTATATTTGTGGTTAGATTGTCGCTGTTCTTTTTCTTTTTTGTGTTTGTATTACTCCACTATTTTACATTTATTGTACAGTGGGTTATAAATAAAATAAATAAATAAATAAATAAATAATATGTTTCACTGGCTTGTATAATCCTCGTTTTTTCTCTTTTTTTACTATTGTTTCGTTTTATCATGATTAGCCAGTGTGGTCTTAGAATTTATATATATATATATATATATATATATATATATATATATATATATATATATATATATATATATATATATATATATATATATATATATATATATATATATATATATATATATATATATATATATATATATATATATATATATACATATATATATATATATATATATATATATATATATATATATATATATATATATATATATATATATATATATATATATTTACGTATATATATACATATATATATATATATATATATATATATATATATATATATATATATATATATATATATTTACAATAAATATAAAAAACAAAGACTTGAATATATTTAAATTGAACATTTTAAAACACTTGAACATAGCGCTATGAGGGCCGTACGCTCCTCCGGTGGCCGGGTGGCCAGTGGGTGGTACCGCGGGCACTGCGGTTGCCGGCAGCGAGGCCCGGACAGGGTGATGCCCCTGTGACAGGGGCGACAATAACAATTAAAAAACACTTTACGTGTTATAAATAAATAAACAGTTAATAATTAAACACTTAAAAATTACCGCTTAGCCCAACGAAAAAAATCTATTTAAATATGAATGACCAGAAAAAAAAGCAGTGCTGAGCTGGCAACGGAAAAACAGCCCTCCTCCTCCCACAGACGGCCCCTCTCCCCCAACTATAGAGCTTTCTCCAGATCGGGTTGTTTTTTATAATTCACGCATTTAACTCGATCTGAAGTAAGGGAATGGCCGAGTGGTATTACTTTCACACAAACCGCGAGTACAGAGTGTCTTTCCGATATGGTAGAAAAGGCATTTTTCTCAACCCAAACTGCATAGCTTTTGTACTTTTAAGAGCAAATAACCATGACACTCCCTCTTGGAACTAAATTATTTTATATACAGTTCCTGTAAATACTCATGGTGAAACCTTCCTTTGAATAGTATGACGGCAATCTCTTGCAGCTTTTTTAGTAATCTCATTGTGCGTTTCCACGCAGTACACCTTCGGACCAGGAAATACACCATGGGATACCAAGTCACTCCCCGTCTCGGATTTTAATTTCAACAACTTATTTGGGGCTTGGCGTTTCACCATCTCTGGATAGAGGGACTCTTCCCGGTTAATGTAATCCATCCGAGAGCTAATGTACTCTCCATTTTTCAAATCATGTAACATTATGTGTTTTAATTTTCACCTGGAATGAATCGGTGTCTCCATAATGCACCTGAACTTGTCCCATCTCCGGCCATTGGCGCTTACACACATTGTAATAAAAAGCCAACAGGAGTTTCCTTGAAATTTCTAAAATGGCACTACCAGCGGCAATGTTTTTATTTAAAACAAAATTTCTTTTTTTCTATGTAAAAGGACCATATTGTAGTCTGTGATCGTGAATGATGTGAAGTTTGGATCTGCAGTGATTCGGGCACATTCTTTTGGGTCAGTTACCACGTAACAACAACCCCTGTCACGCACACTCTCACATTTTACCAAAGGCCGAATTTAAAATGAGTTTAAATATTTCTTTTTCGACCTATGTTTTTGCTTCAGACCGTTTGATAGGTAATGATAAATTGTAGGGACTCAAAGAGTCCATAGACACCGGTCTATTAATGCAAGGGAAAACAAAGTCTTTTACCGAGTCATGAAGTTCCAGGGGTTTATCACCGTCAATTTCGAAAAACCATCCTTGTGGTTCATTTTCCGCAACAGTCTGAATGTTAGGGAAATCTGGAGCAGAAGGATTGTCAAGCCATTAGTAATTTCCACACGGCAAATAAAAGTGAGACATTGCCGACGGACAGAGGGAATTCATATCCAAGAAAACAGCGTCCTACTTTTCACCAGTGTGTTATCCAGTCGGGTCGGTTTGAAGGATACGATCCCTGTGGAAAACGTGCCTTCCCCTCATTGATCTTTCTACAAACAGGTGCTGGTACACTTTGGCGATCAGACCTATTTCTGCATTACTGATTTTAAGAATTAAATCCTCCAACAGATGAGGAGTGGAAAAATAATACCCCAAATCCAATCTAAATTCTTCATAAATTTTGTCCGTGTTCTTACAGATAATATCCAACAACGTCGAAACATCACTTGCCAGGTACATTTTACATTAATCCCACCCATTTTTACACCCTCCCTTTGCCCAAACCCTCTTGGCAAATTCATAATTGGCTTTCGCATCCCCCTCATTAATTTTTTCCTTGCAAACCCAACTAATGTCTAAATTTTTAATAGCCCTCTCGTCTTTTGGTGATAAATTCATTGGATAATGTGAATGGCGCAACCCTGTAATTGCCTCATTTGTTGTTTTAATAAGAGCAACCATAGCCGTGCCAACACAATCCTGTCCACCCAACGTCTAAAAAAAATTACCAATTGCATTGTATTACTTGAATCTTTTCGCATATGAGCAAAGGAGATTGCAATGGCTTCATGTTTTTTCAAACGATTCGAATTTGACTGATAAGACACATCCGTGAGTGCAGCATTAGTGTCTAAAGACAACTTATTGCTTTGCCGCAGCATATTCTGAGAGCTTTAGAGCCGCAATGGGGCATTGTCACAAGATAACGTTTTCATAGACTGATGCCCATAGCGATTGCAGTGTTTTAAGGGATTATTTAATTTTAATTCACTATGGAATATTGAAAGGCAAATTGGGCAGTAATAGCAGGTACCCTTTCCCCCTTTACCCTCACTTAAAACCCAGCGAATATGGGGGATAGGAATAAATCTCCAATTGACTCAGGATCTTTGGCAGGCTTGTAAATAAGCCATACCCAGTGTTTCACTGATTCAGTGGACGATTCCCTTAAGGAATATATTACCCCCTTTTTACCACTGAGTTTCCCTTCTTCGTATTCTTCATCAAATGTTAAAACTGTAACCCCAACTTTTAAGTGTTCATTTGCCCTTTCAAAAATGTAAATCCTCTAGTGTAATTGGATATTGCCCCTTTAAACATTTAAAATCTACTCTAAGAAACTCTGCTCCCTCCCCACCACCATTAACTGCCCAATCGTCCAGCATTGTCATACTAACGTCCTTTGCCTGGGGTTTATGACCAGCCACAAGGGCGGAATATTTGAAACACTCCAAGCCCATGTCGAAAGAGAATTGTTGTACACCTGTTTAAATTTGCATTATTTCTTACACACCCTTCCCTTTCCCACCTCTTAAAACAAATTCCCTTTTAAATTTAGTTATGTTAACCTCTAATTTTTCGATAAACAAAACCGATATCCCACTCCCGTTTTCAATATATCCCTCCTACCTATTAAAAGTTTTACCCACCCAATCCGAAAACACACCCTCAAAATTATGCAAATCTGGGTGAAGTGTCTCCATCTTTGTCTGAATAAGATGGTTGCGCAACTCATCCGAACTTGCATTTAAAAAAATATTTTAAGTATGATGGATGCTATTATACTGTCCTTACCACCCGCCTCACGCATGTGGTTTTCTAGAAGTGCCCGAAACATGCTTACACAGGAGTGTGCTGTGTCAATGGGATCCGTATGAATACTACCACTTGTTAGGGAAGTCAAGGGTTCAACGAACTCAGCCTTATACACGTGATTGTTGTGCAAAGTGGTATCAGCTAACTACAAATAGGCAATACAGGGGTTGAGCCAGCACCAATTTGCCCCCATAAATCACTTTTCATGACCAGTGTTGTCTCGACCTCGCTTACTGGTATGTGTTTTAATTCATTGTCCAAAAACTCACTGGTAAGGCCGAGACCCCGCACAATATTGCCTAAATTAAACTCAGTGGGAGCTACACTAGCTGGACTCACCCCCATACTTAAACCCCTGTGTGTTCACTTTCCTGTACACTATTGCGGAATTGAGACGGTGGCAGCAACATATTTTCCAGCGATGATGGTGTGTAAACCTAACAGAGCAATAAGGGTATATTAGCTCACTGGAAAGTATTAGCCTATTAAAAAATGAAATGAGTATAGAGGTCATACTAGTCACTAGAATGCATCATTGTATTATGGAAGGGTACCATGTGGTCTTGAACTCATTGAAAACCCACTACTCTTTGGAATGCATCATTGTATTATGAAAGGGTACCATGACACCTTCAAGTCATAGAAACCTCACTACTCGCCGGAATGCATCATTGTATTAAGGGGCATTGAAAAGTACCTCCGGTAGTGTAACCCCCTATTCCTACACTACTGATAAACCCTTTTGAATTTGTTTCAGAAATAGTCATGGAAAACTTTCCGAAGGGAGGGGGAGGGGGTTTTGTCAAGCAGATAATCGGTCAAGGCTAACAATTCCTCGGAGGCTTCCTCTACCGGTGCAGTTCCTAGGATCCTTGTGAGCTGGTTCTCGATTAATTTATTGAAATCGTTCTGGATTTTTTTTTAGGTATGGATGAAGGTAACAGGGGGGGGGGGATCATATCTCCCTAAACTCTTCGAGCAATGTTCTTAGCTGTTTCTTGAAAACGAATGTCCCCATTTCCTCGAGATGGGTCCTCTGATATCAACCCTCTGTCCCCCGTTATTAGTAACCCTGAAATAACCTTCTTACTGTCAACACTGCGTTTAGCTATTTCTTAAATATTAAAATTAAGGAGGGATGGGCATATAACTTGATTCTTCAATATTCCGACCGCGTGGAAAAAAGTGAAAAGGTAAAATTCAAGAGTAAGCAATTTAAAGCTTGAAAAGTTGGGTAGTCTAGAAAAAGAAAACATAAATTTTAGGTATGAATGAAGCTAAAAGGGGGGTTAGGAATTAGATGACTCCCTCCGAAACTAGCGAGTATATACTTTACAGTTTGAAAAAACCTTATTTTAGAGTCTTTTAAAACTAGGGGAGGTGAGCATGGACCTTTAGTATTCTAGCGAAAAGAGAAGAAAACTTTTTGATGTCCCTGACATGTAAAAAATTAGCGACAAGATATTAGGTTGGAAAAATAGCGAAAATGGCATTATTAGGCTATAAACTTGGCTTGAGAGAAAAAAATAGAATGCATTGTTTTTTTCTAGATATCTTTTGGTGCGATGATAGTCTTTAAAATTAAGGGGAAGGGTTATGGAACTTGAAGCTTCAAAATTCTAGTGTATAGAAATTAGTTATAAGAATTACCGAAAAATCCCCTGCAATAATTTTAATCTCTTAGGACTCTCCGATAGTAAGCTAAAAAAAATAAGCGAAAAGCTGATCAAAGCATGAAAAGAATGGATTATTCTTAGAACCAGCAAGACCATAGTTATTTTTCCTTTGTTGACCTGAACAAGAATATACACTAGCAAGAAAAAAGTGCTAAGTTTTTATCGCGCCAACAAATATACTTACAGTAGGAAGCTATCAGAAGATCCGGTACGAACACCGTGCTGCCATCTACAATTTAGTCTAACACCGACAGGTTATAATTTATTCAAGGATTATCGATCGAGTCTAATGAGGTCAATTGATTTATTTGTTGTTTCCAAGTGTATTGTCTCCAGGGGCGAAGTTTGCACATGCGCATTAACGGGGGAGAGATGTATTTATCTAGAACAAGAGGGGGAAGTGGATTCCAGAGAACTCGATTTACATAAATGAAGGAGGGAGGATTTCTGAGAAATTGATTACATAAAAGAAGGGGACAGAATTTCTGAGAAATTGATTTGCATAATCGAGGGGAATTATTGATCTGTGAAAGGGGAATTAGAAATGACATCACTTGTTTCCTAGGAATTATAAGGGATTCTAAAGAGATAGAAATTCTATTTTTAAATAAGGCTTCTCTGATCTTACGTGACAAGGATAAATTAATATTCTATTTTTCAATATGACTTCTCCGATCTTAAGGTCAGAGTGATAAATTGATATTCTATCGAAACCATAATAGTGTAACTAGGAACATCTTAGAGATGACGAGATTAACGTGGGAAAGGGTTTCCTGGGAATTTCAAATGTGACAGCGCAGGGATGCGAAAACAAAAGGAACACGCAGAAATTACTTTTAGGGGATTATTTGGGCGAAACCGTTTGAGACATTCTAGAAGATGATTTAGGGTGAAACTCTGTGGTCGTTATAATACACAAGTTCCATTTGAACAGTGTTGTGAGGTCCCCAACCCCAAAGGCCCCCGGGCGCCCCCACAGGGCCCCAGACACCCCCACAGGGCCCCCCAGCGCACCCAAAGGCCCCCCCCCAATTTTTTAATACTTTTTTATGTGCACTTGAGACATAGAAGGGCCCCCACATTTCAAAGGGCTTTATATCTTTTCAGAACAAGTTCTTTTCTTAATATCCCTCCTAAACCCATTTTACAAGGATGAGTAATCCTTTTCACCACAACTTTATCTTGCGGCTTTTTGCATAACCCGATAGCAAGTAGTACTTTTCAAAATCCTTTTTTATATTATTTCATAACGGTTTCTTTACTCAATGTCCTTATTAAGCCAATTTACAAGTTGAAATACTCATCCTTTTCACCCACAACTCTACTTTATGGCTTTTCAAATATCTCATCACCAAGCAATAATTTCAAAAGCTTTTTATAAATCTTTTCAGAACAAAAATCAAATATTATTAATAAAATCACATGTATTTTAAATGTGTGCATCAAAGTAACAACAATCTTCTTTAATAACACCAACTGTTTACTGAACACACACAATTTTCTCTTAGAAATAATATTTTTCATTTAGTGATAACAATTTTTCTGTTCGAACTAGCAAGTTTTCTACCAAAGATACCAAATTTTTTCTTAGAAGTAACATTTTTTTATTGTGATAACAACTTTTCTGTCAGAAGTAGCAAGTTCTGCTTAACACTAACAAATCTTCTCATCAAAGTAACGACATTTTACCTTAATACTAACATACTTTTTCTGAACGTACACAAATTTCTCTTAGAAATAATATTTTTCATCAGTGATAACACTTTTTCTGTTCGAACCAGCAAATTTTCTACCAAAGATACCAAATTTTTTCTTAGAAGCAATATTTTTTTGACTGTGATAACAACTTTTCTGTCAGAAGTAGCAAGTTCTTCTTAACAATAAAAAACATTCTCATCAAAGTAGCGACATTTTACCTTAAAACTAACATACTTTTACTGAACACACACAAATTTCTCTTAGAAATAATATTTTTCATCAGTGATAACACTTTTTTTGTTCGAACTAGCAACTTTTCTACCAAAGTTACCAAATTTTTTCTTAGAAGTAACAATTTTTTGATTGTAATAACAACTTTTATCTCAGAAGTAGCAAGTTTTGCTTAACACTAACAAACCATCTCACCAAAGTAACGACATTTTGTCTTAAAACTAACATACTTTTAATGAACACATAAAAATTTCTCTTAGAAATAATATTTTTCATCAGTGATAACACTTTTTCGGTTCCATCTAGCAAGTTTTCTGTCTAAGATACCAAATTTTTTCATAGAAGTAACATTTTTTTGATTGTGATAAGAACTTTGCTGTCAGAAGTAGCAAGTTCTGCTTTACACTAGCAAACCTTCTAATCAAAGAAACGACATTTTACCTTAATACTAAATTACTTTTACTGAACACACACACATTTCTCTTAGAAATAATATTTTTCGTCAGTGATAACACTTTTTCTGTTCGAACTAGCAAGTTTTCCACCAAAGATACCAAATTTTTTCTTAGAAATAAAAATTTTTTACTGTGATAACAACTTTTCTGTCAGAAGTAGCAAGTTTTGCTTAACACTAACAAACATTCTCATCAAAGTAACGACATTTTACCTTAAAACTAACATACTTTTACTGAACACACACAAATTTCTCTTAGAAATAATATTTTTCATCAGTGATAACACTTTCTGTTCGAACTAGCAACTTTTCTACCAAAGTTACCAAATTTTTTCTTAGAAGTACCAATTTTTTGATTGTGATAACAACTTTTCCGTCAGAAGTAGCAAGTTTTGCTTAATACTAACAAACCATCTCATCAAAGTAACAATATTTTACATTAAAACTAACATACTTTTACTGAACATACACAAATTTCTCTTAGAAATAATATTTTTTATCAGTGATAACACTTTTTCTGTTCGAACTTGCAAGTTTTCTACCAAAGACACCAAATTTTCCACTTCAGTTCAGATTTTTCTCAAAGAGATAAAAAAAATTAAATTCTATTTTTCCAAATAATATAAAAATGTTCCACTTCAGTTCAGATTTATCTCAAAGAGATGAAAAAATTTAAAATAATGTTCCATATTTTTTATAGAAGATAGAAAAGTTCAAGTTCACTTCTGAATTTTACCAAAGAACACAATTCAATTATAATTTCTCCAGAGAAAATAAAAATCTTCCTCTTCAGTTTTAAGCTCACCAAGACACGAAAATTAAAATTCCATTCTAAATTTCACCATAGAAGATAGAAAAAGTTGTACCTTAGATGTGAATACGTACCTTGAAGATAAAAAGTTCCACTTTAATTCTAAATTTTCTCAATGAAAAAGAAATAAGTTATTGTTCAATTCTATTTTTCCAAATAATATAATACTTTTCCACTTCAATTCAGATTTTTCTCAAAGAGATGAAAAAATTTCAAATAATGTTCCAAATTTTTCATAGAAGATAGAAAAGTTCAAGTTCTCTTCTGAATTTTACCAAAGAACACATTTCAATTCTAATTTCTCCAGAGAAAATAAAAATCTTCGCTTCAGTTTTAAGTTCACCAAGACATAAAGAAATTTAAAGTTCTATTCTAAATTTTTCGATGGAAGATAGAAAAAGTAATACCATAGTTGTGAATATTTTGCCGGAAGATAAAAAGTTCTACTTCAATTTTAAATTTTCTCAACGAAGTGAAGAAAAGTTCAACTTCGATTCTGAATTTTCTCAAAGAAAAGAAATAAGTTTTTGATCAATTCTATTTTTCCAAAATAATATAAAAATTTTCCACTTCAATTCAGATCTTTCTCAGAGATGAAACAATTATAAAATAATGTTCCAAATTGTTCATAGAAGATAGAAAAGTTCAAGTTCTCTTCTGAATTTTACCAAAGAACACACTTCAATTCTAATTTCACCAGAGAAAATAAAAAGCTTCCACTTCAGTTCTTATTTCCCCAAAGAAACAAAAATTAAAGTTCCATTCTAAATTTTCCCGTAGAAGATAGAAAAAGTTATACCTTAGATGCGAATACTTACCTTGAAGATAAAAAGTTCCACTTTAATTCTAAATTTCTCTCAGTGACAAAGAAATAAGTTATTGTTCAATTCTATTTTTCCAAATAATATAAAAAATTTTCCACTTCAGTTCAGATTTTTCTCAAAGAGATGAAAAATTTTTAATAATGTTCCAAATTTTTCATAGAAGATAGAAACGTTCAAGTTTTCTTGTGAATTTTACCAAAAAAAACATTTCAATGCTAATTTCTCCGGAGAAAATAAAATACTTACACTTCAGTTTTAAATTCACCAAGACATAAAGAAATTTAAAGTTCTATTCTAAATTTTTCCCTAGTAGATAGAAAAAACTATACCATAGTTGTGAATATTTTCTCGGAAGATAAAAAGTTCTAATTCAATTTTAAATTTTCTCAACGAAGTGAAGAAAAGTTCAAGTTCTATTCTGAATTTTCTAAATGAAAAAGAAATAAGTTATTGATCAATTCTATTTTCCCAAAATAATATAAAAATTTTCCACTTCAGTTCAGATTTTTCTCAAAGAGATGAAAAAATTTAAAATAATGTTCCTTATTTTTCATAGAAGACAAAAAAGTTCAAGTTCTCTTCTGAATTTTACCAAAGAACACAATTCAATTCTATTTTCTTCAGAGAAAATAATAAGCTTCCACTTCAGTTTTAAGTTCACCAAGACATTAAGAAATTTAAAGTTTTATTCTAAATTTTTCCGTAGTAGATAGAAAAAGCTATACCATAGTTGTGAATATTTTCCCGGAAGATAAAAAGTTCCACTTTAATTCTAAATTTTCTCAATGAAAAAGAAATAAGTTATTGTTCAATTCTATTTTTCCAAATAATATAAAAATGTTCCACTTCAGTTCTGATTTTTCCCAAAGAGATGAAAAAATTTAAAATAATGTTCTAAATGTTTCATAGAAGATAGAAAAGTTCAAGTTCACTTCTGAATTTTACCAAAGAACACAATTCAATTATAATTTCTCCAGAGAAAATAAAAATCTTCCACTTCAGTTTGAAGTTCACCAAGACACAAAAATTAAAGTTCCATTCTAAACTTACCGTAGAAGATAGAAAAAGCTATACCTTAGATGTGAATACGTACCTTGAAGATAAAAAGTTCACTTTAATTCTAAATTTTCTCAATGAAAAAGAAATAAGTTATTGTTCAATTCTATTTTTCCAAATAATATAAAACTTTTCCACTTCAGTTCAGATTTTTCTCAAAGAGATGAAAAATTTCAAATAATGTTCCAAATTTTTCATAGAAGATAGAAAAGTTCAAGTTCTCTTCTGAATTTTACCAAAGAACACAATTCAATTCTAATTTCTCCAGAGAAAATAAAAATCTTCGCTTCAGTTTTAAGTTCACCAAGATATAAAGAAATTTAAAGTTCTATTCTAAATTTTTCGATGGAAGATAGAAAAAGTAATACCATAGTTGTGAATGTTTTGCCGGACGATAAAAAGTTTTACTTCAACTTTATATTTTCTCAAAGAAGTAAAGAAAAGTTTAACTTCTATTCTGAATCTTCTCAATGAAAAAGAAATAAGTTATTGATCAATTCTATTTTTCCAAAATAAAATAAAAATTTTCCACTTCAGTTCAGATTTTTTTCAGAGATGAAAAAATCTTAAATAATGTTCCGAATTTTTCATAGAAGATAGAAAAGTTCAAGTTCTCTTCTGAATTTTACCAAAGAACACAATTCAATTCTAGTTTCTCCAGAGAAAACAAAAATCTTCCACTTCAGTTTTTAATTTCACAAAGACACAAAGAATTTTAAAGTTCCATTCTAAATTTTCTAAATGAAGTGAAGAAAAGTTCAAGTTCTATTCTGAATTTTCTCAATGAAAAAGAAATCAGTTATTAATCAATTCTATTTTTCAAAACAATATAAAAATTTGCCACTTCAGTTTAAATTTTTCTCAAAGAGATGAAAAAATTTAAAATAATGTTCCAAATTCTTCATAGAAGATAGAAAAGTTCAAGTTCTCTTCTGAATTTTACCAAAGAACAAAATTCAATTCTAATTTCTCATGAGGAAATAAAAATCTTCCACTTCAATTTTAAGTTCCCCAAGACATAAAGAAAATTAAAGTTCTATTCTAAATTTTTCCGTAGTAGATAGAAAAAGCTATACCATAGTTGTGAATATTTGCTATGAAGATAAAAAGTTATACTTCAATTTTAAATTTTCTAAACGAAGTGAAGAAAAGTTCAAGTTCTCTTCTGAATTTTCTCAATGAAAAAGAAATAAGTTATTGATCAATTCTATTTTTGTAAAATAATATAAAAATTTTCCACTTCAGTTCAGATTTTTCTCAAAGAGATGAAAAAATCTCAAATAATGTTCCAAATTTTTCCTAGAAAATAGTAAAGTTCAATTTCTCTTCTCAATTTTACCAAAGAACACAATTCAATTCTAATTTCTCCAGAGAAAATAAAAATCTTCCACTTCAGTTTTTAATTTCACAAAGAAATAAAGAAATTTAAAGTTCTACTCTAAATTTTTCCATAGTAGACGGCATAGGCATACTATAGATGTGAATATTTGCTAGGAAGATAAAAAGTTCTACTTCAATTCAAAATTTGCTTTACGAAGGTAAGAAAAGTTCAACTTCTCTTCTAATTTATTTCGATGAAAAGACATAAGTTATTGATAAATTCTATTTTTTATGGGAATATAAAAAAATTCCACTTCAGTTCAGATCTTTCTCAAAGAGATGAAAAATTTAAAATACATTTCCAAATTTTTTCATAGAAAATAGAAAAGTTCCACTTCGATTCCTAATTTTACCAAACAACACGCGTCAATACTAATTTCACAAGAGAAAATAGAGAGTTTACACTTTAGTTCGTATTACCCAAAAGACATAAAAAACTACAGTTCAATTCTAAATTTCACCGTAGAGGATAGAAAAAGTAATATCTAAGATGTGATTACTTACCATGAAGATGAAAAGTTCCACTTTAATTCTAAATTTTCACAATGAAGTGAAGAAAAGTTCAAGTTCTCTTCTAATTTTTCTGAGAAAATAAAGATTCCATTTCAGTTTTGGTTTTCCTCAAAGAGATGAAAAATTTAATGTTCTGTTCTAAATTTTTCTGTAGATACTTTGATTCTGAATTTTTCCTCCAAAAAGAGAAAAGTTTCTGCTTTAATTCTATATTTTCTCAAAGAAGTGAAGAAAAGTTCAAGTTCTCTTCTGAATGTTTTTCCAGAGAAGAGAAAAGGTTCCACTTTAATTATGAGTTTTCACAAGGAAGTGAAGAAAAGTTCAAATTCTCTTCTGAATTTTCTCAAAGAAAAGAAAAAAGTCATAGTCCAATTCTAATTTGCTCCAAAGAAAATAAAAAATCTCCGAGTGGAAGCATTTTGCACGGGGATTGATTTTACATGTGGGGGGGGGTTCCAGGGATGAAATTTTCAGGGGTATTTTTACCGATTTTTTCCGGAGACGTAAGTTAACTTTTAAATTAAATTGTAGCTCCTTTGTCTTAGGAATTTACTCCTCAAATTTCTAAATTAGAAAACGATTGCGTCATTCTATTATTAAAGACAATCTTTCAAGCTCGTTCATCTAACCTCCAAAACCATAGGTTAGGTTAGGTTTGGTATAAATAAAAATTCATAAGTAAAAAGAAACATTTCTCCATGTTTAAGTTAAGTTAGGTTAGGTTTGCTTATCCTGAGTGCTCATGATAAGCTAACCTAACCTAACTTAAACACGGAGAAATGTTTCTATTTATTTATTAATATTTATTTATACCAAACCTAACCTATGGTTTTGGAGGTTAGATGAACGAGCTTGAAATATTGTCTTTAATAATAGAACGACGCACTCGTTTTATAATTTAGAAATTTGAGGAGTAAATCCCTAAGACAAAGGAGCTACAATTTAATTTAAAAGTTAACTTACGTCTCCGGAAAAAAATCGGTAAAATTGTCCCTGAAACTTTCATCCCTGGAACCCCTCCTCCACATGTAAAATCAAACCCCGTGCATAATCCTTCCACTCGGAGATTTTTTATTTTCTTTGGAGAAAATTAGAATTGGACTATAAGTTTTGGAGTGTTCAAAGTGAAACACCCCTAGAGGTAACTTTGAACACCATTTTTAGATCGGTTTAGCTCTAACACCATAAAGACTAGCAGTTTGGGACAATTGCCATTCGGTGCAGAGTGACGAATTCCGCAAACGCCAAAAATAGTTTTGAGTAAATACTAATTTAAAGAAAAATACCAGAAAATAGCCTCAATTTTTAACGATTTTTAGTTCAAAGTTACCCCGTTCATGGTATTCCATTGCCGACAAAGAGAGGTGTTGAAGTTGCTCAGGCTATAGAAAGTATTCCTGAACAAGATAAAGGCTGCATTGGCCGAACTATTGATAAAAATATCCGACTTTTAGTTTCGAGATATTGTACATTGAAAAATACTGCTGCTTTTATCCATGATTTAGGTAAAATCATGCAAATTTATAATCAACGAGCCCATCGATATCTGTCCAATGTTAGCCCTCGAGAAGTTCATCACAGTGAAAATACATTTGACACTTTTCTTAAACAATATTCCAGTTCCAGTGAAAAGGTTGTGAAGAAAAAATTCAATGCTGGCGATACTGTTCGAATTAATAGAACAACTAATATTTTTGAAAAGGGGAATTACTTGTGGTCCACTGAACTTTTTAAAGTGTCAAAAATCCTAGACACTAAACCCATAACATTTCGTCTATGAGACACCAAAGATGATGAGATTCTCGGCGGCTTTTATGATTATGAATTACAAAAAGTTATAAATAATAGTGAAATCTATCGAATTTAAAAAATATTAAAGAGTCGTACTCGCAGGGGGAAGAAACAGTTGCTTGTTCGTTGTCTAGGATACTACTCTAATTTTGATTCTTGGGTTGCAGTTGGAGAAATTAACAATTCCCAATGATCTCTATGTGATATTCATGTCCAATGTATCTAATCCACTCTACAATGATTTGAATAAAACAAGTGATTTTTGGACAAAACTATCTACCACTATGAAATCCGATGGCGAGTATAAAGTTGCTCTTGTCGACTGTATTATCAAAAATACATATGATATCCTGAGAAATGATCACATATATGATATAAAAATAAGATCATATGATTGATCACTCGTTAGTGATCGACATATAATTGAAAAGATCAATTCGTTTGAATATCCATTTGTAATATTACTATGCGAGGAACTCAGTTGTATAAATGATTTGTGTCGTACTATCAATAAAAGAATTTCCGCTGGTAAGAAAGGAGCCTTTCAATTCAACTGTTCAAAGGAAGAGGGTAAGATCTACTTTAGTTCACCCATTGCCAATGAAAAGGTTATTTTCAAAGATAATCTAAGAGATGTTCTTGGTTTTAAACACAATATTATCAATGGTAAAAGCGCTGGAAACTAGTGTCATTTCTGCTGACTATCCGCCTGCCTTCTCTTCGGACACTTGTGTATTTCTATATGCTTGATTTGTTGAAACATCCGGAGTTGGCAATAGCAATGTTCCCCTACTACGAGTTCTTGAACGAAAAACCAGTCAAGATTATATTCATCATTACAATATAAAGCATCTTCATTATATCCCTGTAAACACTTCCTATTTGGAACTCTGTCAGTTAAAACTAACAACTGAATTAGATGATCCTCTAGCAATAAAAAAAGGTTTGGCCGTGATTACATGTCATTTTCGACCCATCATCGTTGGCGTTCAATAACACGATGTCTAATAGAAAAATTGTATTCGTTTTTCCTGATCTTGATTGCTATGTTGCTACTCTTGGTCCAAGACAAATGAGCAATGGAATGGACTATTACAAGGTCATTTATTATTGTCGGGCTATGGTCTTGGCAATTGGTTTGCTAAGTTGTTTCGCTCTGCACTACTCTTGGCTAAAAATATATTGTACTGGTTGCGACAGATTTTGCATTTTCTACACTACACGATTGTGGCTCTGGCAAGGATTTTAGAAAAAGTGCACGAACCCTTGGCTAGCAATTAAAGTCTCGATAAAATGGAAAAGGTTTAAAAATGTTGAGAAACAGTGCATCAGTCTCTACTCAGGTCAGAAACGAAAGGCATCACTCTCGTCAAACAAAAACAAGAAGAAGAATAAACCAAGGAAGAGAGTTGTTCGAACAAAACAGGATTTTTTTTCGTAGATTTAACAATGTCATATCTACCGCACAAGGATTCTCATCTTTCAGTCACTTCATCTTTAAACCTATTCAATGTAGAAATTGTTGATGTTAGTGCAAAACATGGTTACTATGAACAATTATATCCACAACAACCGCTCTCTGATAATTTACACTTTCAAATTTACGCCAATGAAGACTACTTTATGGATATGTCTTCAACATTTATAGATTTACAATTAATAATCAAGAAATCCGACAATACAATGCCATTTCTTGCCGATTGAATATTCTATGAAAATTGCATATTGCATAATTTATTTCGAAAAATCAGTGTCTACATAAATGGAAAACTGGTGAGCACTAGCAACAATCTCTCAAATTGTACGAGCTATATACAGTTCATGTTGTTGATACCAATGTCATACAAAGAATTGCGGGGTTATTCCAATGGATGTGAATATATTACAGATACTGATAGTACAGATGCACTTAAAAATGCGACAACTAGTGAATTACATCTAGTTCGAAAATAAATCATGAGATATTTAAAATACTCCAATGGCTACCACCAAATATTAAAGTGGACGTAAAATTGACACTTGCTCCATCCAATTTCATTTTACAAAAGGAACTTCCAGCCAATCCTGATGTAAAACTCTCTCTCACCTCGACAATACTTTATGTACGAAAGCAGCAGGTTATTAGTTCTGTTGCTGGGGCTGGAATAACTGAGAGCTTGTGGAAATAATATTAAACTACTTGTTCCTCATACAATCATCAATCAGCGTCACATTCCCACGGGCTCATGCACGTTCACAGACCCATTATTTATCAATGGTGAAATTTCATCAAAATTAGCATTGGCATTTGTAAAAAGTGCTAGTGCAATAGGATCGTGGACATGTTGCCCACATAAATTTGAAATGTTGTATGAGTTGACAATGCAATCCCTAGACCGAGATTCACAACTATTTGAAAATGGTATAATTGAAGAAATGTTTGCTAAAACAAATGGTATCATATTGCTAGACTTGTCTGGCACTCAAGATTTTAGTATAGTACGAACGGGGAGTGTACGTTTAGAGTGCACATTTGCCGAAGAATTGGCTGAGAGTATTGCACTAATCTCGTTAAACCAATTTGAAATCTATTGGGAAATCATTCCCGAAGGCAGTGTTCTACTAGACCTCGCACCATGAACACAAGTCAAATAATCAGCGTATTTAATATGGATCCATGTATGTCCAAATACAAATCCTATTTTATACCATCGGACTTCCTTGAAAAAATTCAGAGTGCTAACAATAACATTATCATTGTCAATAGCAGTCCATCGAGTGTAAAGACAGGTCATTGGCTGTGCTTCTTTCAAACATCGAAAAATATAGAATTTTGGATCCTCTTGGCTTAACATGTACATTCTACACTCCGCACATCAACAACTATATTGAAAGTAGTGGGGAAACTATATTTAAGACCAGAAGAGAGTGCACGATCTAACAAATAAAGGCTGTGGTTTTCATGCACTACTTTATTTCGTTTTCAGATGTCGTGGTTATACTTACAAGCAGCTTCTCAACATTTACGTAGACAATCCTCGCCTGAATGACTTTATGGTGGAGAATTTACTGTCAGACCTGTATAATATTGATTTTAGTGCCCTACGAATGAAATGTTTTTAAAATGTATATAAATTTGTTTATTAATAAAAAATTATTTATATGCACGACAATGCCTTTTTTCTCCTCTTTAGATTTCGTCTTCTAGTGTATATAGGCAAGTGTCGAGAACAACTAATGATGGTAGATCATTTTGAATTCACTGTACTTTGATCGTGATTGACTGCAAAGTTAGGGTCACATTTTCTACTCTACAATGTAACTTCACTCTTATTGTATCTCTTTGTATAGTCAATGATACTATTTTCATTCATAATGTAAAATTCACATGTTTCAATTTGCCTATTTGAAGTAATATCACATACAGTATTTTCAAATGGTGAATCACATTCTGTAACAGCTAAATAAAAATCAGTAGGTTTGTATTCATAATAGCGAGTGTCTTCATAACGATGACGTAGAAACCAAATTGTCTTGTTACTCCTATAGTTGAATTGTAGACCTGATTCTTCCTCCCAAAACAATTTAAAACCACGACGATACCAGCCTCCTAGAAATAAATTAAAATCTCGTTTAGGGTTCTTTCCAATCATAGCAGTGTAGGTATTCTCCTACTGATCACATTTATCATAGTGACAATTGGAACATAAATGTCCTCTAGGGCGAGAGTCACAAATATCTTCAAGACAATAATTAAAGTCATTAATTTGTACTGCATATCCTCTATGTAATTTACATGGATTGCGTAATCTACATTTTTCATTGTACTCATCAATAATTGTACAATTCTCACCAGCTACGAAGGGTATACATACATAGTGGACGTGTATAGACCATTTTCCCAGTGTTAACTCTCTCGCAACTAAGATGAAACTAATCTACTATCGATAAATTGAGAGAGAGAGGAGTAATTTTGTGGCGTCACAAAACCTGTTTGAACATGATATTCTCGATTTATTGTTCTCATCTAGATAAAATCTTAAATTTATATGGCAGTGTATTCAAAAGTAAACCCACAATATCATTTTGCTTTGGTTCAATTAATATATCAATTAATTGAGTAAATGAATTTGAGTCACATCGTAAAAGTTGTATACAATAGTCCAATGATGGAGAATTATTTTTCATTATATCATCAAGTGTTCTTTGATAAAATATTTTCCTTTGAAGAGATAACTCCAGAAAATCATTATCTAGAATCAAACATTTTTCCATAATCACAAGATTCAACATAATTCTCTTTCTAAAATTCATTCATTTTTCAATCCTAACACTCTTACAGTTGACTTTAGACTGACCAGGTTTCGATCTACTTCAAGAATATTCACTTACCAACTTTTAAAAAATCTAACAAGAAGAAAAAGAACATTTTTGATTTTGAAATATTTTTGTGGTGTGTGTGAATATAATTACAACAGTAATATATATTACGCATACAATTACTGATATAACTTATTCTCCTCAATATGTTTCACTATTCCATTTAAAGCAACTTGAAGTCTATGTATATGCACTATATCAACTTTCGCTGCAAATCATAATTGTTCCTCCGATTTAAATTTACTCAATGATATCACGTATCTTGCATACATATCATCCCATTCAAGACATCCTATTCAAGATACTCTTGTAGTTTCTACTGTTATATTTGGTGTTCTTTTCTGTGTATCATTGCTGCTGCTGCTGCTGCTGCTGCTACCACTATCAACTTGTAATAGTATAAACATACCACCCATTATTGTAAACATATATATCTTGTCATATTAAAACGAGCGTAATCAAACTGTTCTCTCTCTGAATTCTATTCTCTCATTAATATGAACTATATTAAAATCCCTTCCTTATATTAGTTCTGGTTGTTATGAGTGGTGGTAAGGGCCTCTTGGTTATTTTTAGTTCGTCATATTGGGAGTCCCGTTAGTAACATGAGTAGATTAATCGTCATAGGTTATTTTTAGTCTCCCATCTTTGGAGTCTCGTTAGTAAGTAAATATGTTTCCATGGTCGAAGCGTAGAGGTGCTGCTCTGGCTGAACTTCAATTGTCTTCCATATTTGGATTCCTCTCTGTGGTAGTCAGGGCATTACTACTTGTATGTACATAATTCAAGAGATTCGCACATGCATGCTCATTTGAGTGCTTTGCCCTAAAATCAAACTGGGAATCATGAAAAAAATGTTTAGAATTTAAAAAATCAGGAAGTCGAGAGAGCATAGCTTTTTTCAAAAATTTTACTAAACACCGAAAAGAGAGATATAGGAGGATAACTAGCAGGGTCATTCCGGTGAAACACCTTTAAAAAGTATAATAACACGAGGACGCTTTAAAGCTTTTAGGAAGACACCATTTTCAAAAGACATATTGACAAGTCTGGTAAGAGCAGAACCGGTGACAGGAAGAATGAATATGACAACCTTAGTAGAAATATAGTCTGGGCCAAAAGATGAAGAATCCCTCAAATCTTTAACAGTTCTGGCTATTTCAACTTCATAGATAGACTCCAAATCCATTGATTTAAGACAAGGAGGTCCGAGATAAGGTCTATAATTATTTAGAGAAGAAGAAGGACTTATACAAAAGGCTCTAGTTTCCCCGATATTAGTAAAGTAAGTGCGTCTTGCACTTTCAGATCACCCTCTACCATTTTACCACCAATCAAAACACTTAAAGGGACCAAAGGGACCCGAGGAGATGGCCTGATAGCAGAATTGATTACTTGCCATGTTTTTCTAATGTCTTTACCGCACGCAGAGAATTTACTATAATAAAATGACGATAAGCTTTAAAAGGTTGAAGTCGGTAATCACGCTATGATGGCTTAGAGAACCTGTAAGCTTTTCAAAGATGTTTTTTTCCTCCAACTTCTAATAAGTCCAGGAGTCATCCAAGGATTCAAAGGGGTTGTTTTCTTCGATCCCAGATTAAACCGGAACGCATAACAAGTATTCAATATAATATTTTCAAAGAGTCATAAAAAGAATTAAAAAGAGAATCTACATCAGATTCATTTTCATAAATACCCCACGAATGACCTGCCTACCGCGATCTAAAAAGAGCCAACTCACAATCATTAATTTTTAAAGACGAAAAACCAGCCCCCTGGTGCCTCCTAGGTAAGGAGTCAGAAAAATCATAAACGGAAAAAACAGGTAGATGGTCTGAGATATCACTCATCAATACAGAATTTTGCCCCAAAATCAACAATAAAAAAACGTTATCAAGAAAAGAAATATTAGTATCAGCTATGCAAGTTGGAATGCATGCTAAAGGTAATGTACCACAAGCAAGCATAGCTGAGAGAAAATCCAAGGAAGAAAAAGACCTTCAGTCGTACAAATTAATATTAAAGTCGCCCATAATTACAAATTCACATGAATGTTGATGGATTGTTTCCAAAACCTCATCAAGAATCTGAAGGAGAGAGGGAACAGACCCACTAGGAGATCGATATATATTACCAACAATCAGATATATACAATACCAACAATATTAAAGTCGATCTAAAAAGAGCCAACTCACAATCATTAATTTTTAAAGACGAAAAACCAGCCCCCTGGTGCCTCCTAGGTAAGGAGTCAGAAAAATCATAAACGGAAAAAACAGGTAGATGGTCTGAGATATCACTCATCAATACAGAATTTTGCCCCAAAATCAACAATAAAAAAACGTTATCAAGAAAAGAAATATTAGTATCAGCTATGCAAGTTGGAATGCATGCTAAAGGTAATGTACCACAAGCAAGCATAGCTGAGAGAAAATCCAAGGAAGAAAAAGACCTTCAGTCGTACAAATTAATATTAAAGTCGCCCATAATTACAAATTCACATGAATGTTGATGGATTGTTTCCAAAACCTCATCAAGAATCTGAAGGAGAGAGGGAACAGACCCACTAGGAGATCGATATATATTACCAACAATCAGAGGTTTAGCTTGAGTTTTAATCTCAATGAGTATGAATTCAATAATCCCTTCTTCATTTCTTGACAGGTCATGTCTTACAGAGAACGGAAGATATTTCGAAACATAAACAGCTTTAGCGATCCTACTACGGTTCATATACTCCTTCTTATACCCAGGGAGATGTAATATAGATTCAGTTTTCGAATCGAGGAAAGCCTCACAAAGGCCAATAAAATCGGGGTTGCTACTACGTATTATATATATTAGGTTGTATACTAGCCTACATGGTATCATCGCTCAAATTTGAAAGATCACAATTGCTGATGGTCTTTTGTTGCCCCTTTTGACGAATAATAATCAACATTCACGCAATGAACTTGAATTCTCCGGGAAAATAGGTAACTCTGAAATATAGTTTGGGTATATAAGTACTTTTTTTTTTAGGCATAATGTTTTCGGATGGCCCAGCATGGCTTGATCAAAGACGATTTTAGCTCCGATAGCTACGAGACTTGGGCTGTGGTAATATTAAAACTAAACCAGTCTCTCATAAAGAAATTGGCGAGCTATTGAGTTTTGGGTCAAAAGAGTCGAAAACATCTAACGGTGCTGTTGATATGTATGACGATTTAACTGTTTTTGTTAAAAAAAAAGTATGTGGACAATTGTTGCTGGTAAGCGCTATAACAGAGATGATGAATTTCTCAAATTCCTCGGACAAATTACATTCATGTTTAGGTCTAGAGCTAAAGTTGCAAACTATGTGATATCCTTTCCTTTTTTTAAGGCAAACAGTTCCTGGGTTAGTTGGATAGAACGAGTTCTGAGATTGCAATCAAACCATGAGACGATTTTTTAAGGCAAATAATTTACGCTGTGACATTTTGCTGTATTCCGTTTATTTTGATTTATTCATGCTTGCAGGATTTTTGTGATATTTTTCTTTGGAAATAAAACCCTGAAACCAAAAGTAAAAGCAAATTAATGAATTTATTAACATTATTTTTCTTGTAAAACGATCTTTTTTCAAAGAAGAATATTTTCTTGGGTGATCTCTATAATTCCTTTAACATACTTTAAGGACTTGAGTTCTCTGCAAAACTATTTCCTAAGTTCCTGGGAATAATGTTTATAAAATCAAGATGAGTCGAGGTACCTTTTAATTCTTGCTGCAACTCATAATCAAACTGTCTACTCTAATGACAGGGATAAAGCATTGGATGGTAAGTAGATGGCTCTTCAGGGACGTTTGTGGTAGAATATACAAGGGGAAGGTATCAAAAGAGGTTGCTAGAAGAATCTTTGTTAACGGTTGAACTAATGCGTGGCCGCTATGCCGTCAATAGAGTTAATAAAGCTGTTCTCAAAGTTAATAAACCGTTTTCCCTGCTTAACTTTGTTGAATTTATTGCTGTCGGAAGGTATCGGAACTGTGCAGGGGACGTTAAAAAGAGCATAACTTAGATACAAAAATGTAAAATGAAAGAAAACAGTACTTTGTCTTTTTTCCCTATTTCTTCAAACATGGATACTCCAACAAAAAAGCAGCACAATAAAAAGCTTATTCTAGGTGACGATGTTCTGAGAACGAAATGGGATGTTTATGGCATTCGCTTTAAGCAATTTAAAAAATCAACTGAAAGTAATGAGCACTATTAACACTTAAACGAACAGAAATGATTCCATAAAGGAGGGGGTTCCCCCTCCTCGACCCTGTACTCGCTATGCAAATTTTTTTTTAGTGCTTAAAAAGTGTCAGAAGGGGGAGGGGCTCTTGGCGATGACTCCATGTCCAAACTTAGCCATGAGACCTGACTACCCCTAATTAAGCCCCGAATAAAAGAAATAAACCAAGTGAGAGAAATACCTTGACAAAATCCTAACATCGTAATGAAGTAGACAAGATAACACAGGTATAGAAAAAACTAAGATTTTATTATCAAAGAAGAGAATTTTAGTTAATTGTTATTAATTATTTCATTATAATCAAAATTCAACATTTATTATTCACAATCAAAGATCAATTCTTATTCTTATATTGGCTAGAAGTGAAATTTCATTATTATTGAAGAAAATCAAGCATTCTAACTAATATGGCAAGGCTAACATGCTCCTGCTTGAAAGAATTTAAAAATATTGTTAAAGAATGGGTTATACACCCCTTTACTAGGAATTAACATAATAAAATTAATGAAAAGCGAGGAACACATTAGATTTACATTTTGTCTGCGTAAAAGACGCTTGAGCAAAGCCATGCTACTACTACTACTACTAATAATAATAACTAACCGCAGCACAAAGCCACCAGAGGCCAACACAGCTACGCACGCTCCTCCTCCATCCCAATCTGTTCAAAGCCTCCCTTTTTACACCCTCCCATGAAGTTCCCATTTCCTTCAAATCTTTCTATGTGACGTCCTTTCACCCCTGATGGGGACAACCTGCTTTCTGTTTAGCCATTGACAGTTGACCGAAAAGAAAAATCTTCGGCACTCTGTCATCTTTCCTCCGCACAACTTGCCCTAGCCATCTCAACCTTTCTTTCATTATAGCCCTAGAGAGCGATATTGAACCAGATTTTTCGTATAGCCTATTGTTTGAAATAAGGCCCGGCAGCCGGGTGTACCCAGAACCATCCTTAAGCAATTTCTCTGGAAAACATCTAGCAAATCTTCATCCGCTTGTCGGAGCGCCCATGCTTCAGAGCCATATTTGACCACTGTCATTGCTGTAGCTTCTAACATTCTAATCTTGGTTTGCAGACTTATCTTCCTATTCTTCCAAAAAAAAATTAACTCTGAAAAAACACCTTGAGGCTTGGCTATTCTACTTTTGACATCTTCTCTGCTCCAACCATTTTTACTAATAATACTACCAAGGTAAGTGAAGCTGTCCGCCTGATCAATATTTTCATTACCCAACTTCACCTTTTCATCTTCACTTATTCCTAGCCTTAGTGACTCAGTCTTTTTAACATTATTTTTCAAACCTACTCTAGCACCCTGAATTCGCAAAATCTCTAAAACTTCATTCATTTTGCTCACACTTTCATCTAGGATGCTTAAATCATCAGCATAATCTAAATCCAGGAGACTTTTTCCTCTCCATTTTATTCTGTGGCCTCCCATTGCCTTTCCTGTGCTCCTTAAGACAAAGTCCATCAAAATAATCTATATAAAGGGGAATAGAGCACAACCCTGCTTAACTCCTGATGCAATACAAAACCAGCTACTTGCTTGATTTTCTGCCTTGACCGCAGCAATGTTCATACATAGCACTAATCACTTTAATGTATTTGTCTGGAATACCATACAAGGAAAAAACTTTATTAAAGCTCTTCTATCAACTGAATCGAACGCTTGCTCATAAGCTATAAAACTGAGGACCAAAGGTGTTTGAAAACTCAGACACTTCTCAATTATTAACCTAAGAGTGAAAATTAGGTTGACACATCCTCTACCTTTTCTAAAACCACACTGTTCTTCTCTTAGAACTTTGTCTACGGCATCTCTCAGTCTAAAAAGTATCATATTATTAAGTAATTGTCTACCTACAGAGATCAGACTAATCCCTCGATAATTACCACACTCACTTTTATCACCTTTCTTATTAAGTGGTTTAATTAAGGTTTTCCTAAAATCTTTGGGTACTTCCCCTTTTTCAAAAATCATATTCATAAGCTTCAGTAACTTATTTCTAACCTCAGAGCCACCATATTTAAGAAACTCATTTACCACCCTATCAGCACCTGGAGCCTAATTATTTTTTAATCCTCTTAGTCCTGTCGCTAATTCCTCCTCAAAATACAAATCTTCCTTCACAGCCAAGGTATCACAAACTTTTTCATTTTCCTCTATTTCTCTTCCTTCAACTCTATTTCGGTTAAACAAATTCTCAAAATGTTCGGCCCATCTCTCTTTAGTTTTTTCCTTATCGCTAATTGCGGCCCCATTCCTATCTTTAACTGGGCCAAGTCCGTATTGACTACTCCCTCTCAATTTGTTAACATGCCAGTACAATATTTTTACTATTATGCCGTCTAGCTGCATCTTCCAGATCCTCGGCAATTTTATTGATGGTCTTCACTTCACACCTCCTTAGTTCAAATTTTAATGTTTTCTCCACTTTCTTTATATTCCTTTTGTTTTCGTATGATCTATCATTAATGTAATTCTTGTACAGGTCCTTTCTCCTTTCTATAAAACATAAAACTTTTTCACTAATATTCTTAGCTGTAGTTCCACCTTTCTTCCCTAAGACACCTTCAGCAGGTTTACAAATTATTTTTCTAAAACTATTCCAACCATCTTCCACATTATCAAATTTTAAACTTTCAAGTTTAGTATTCAACTGTTCCTAGAAAGTTTCTCTCAAATTCTTATCCTGGAGTCTACCAACATCATAACTTCCCGGGAGGTAGTTATTCTTCCGATATTTCAGCTTTAAATTAACCCTTGACACTACTAGATGGTGATCTTTACTTTTAACATCAATAACGGCACTCCTATATACCCTAGTATATTGTAGTGATCCTGCCAGTGTTCGGTTTACAATAACGTAATCAATAAAGTTTGCTGTCTTACCATCACGTGAATACCATGTTAACTTATGAGCCATTTTATGATCAAACACCGTATTGGTTATAACTAGATTGTTATACCTACAAAATTGCAAAAGTCTGTATCCATTACCGTTTTCTTTTCCTACATCAAATTTACCTAGGCTAGGGTACCATCTATCCTTATTTCTACCAACCTGGGCGTTAAAATCTCCCAGAAAAAACATCATATTTCTACCTGGGACCCTGTCTATTTGCTCCCGTAACTGTAAGTAAGATTCATCTGAGTCACTAGTATCTCCGTCAGTCGGTTCTACAGGGGCATATACTACTATAACTAATAATCTGAACTTTTTAGTCATCAAATGAGCAATTAGTATTCTATCATTAATACCTTCCCAGCCTAAACAAGATTTAGCAGCTTCCTTATTTATCATGAGCCCTATTCCCTGTCTATGTACCCCATCCTTTCTACCTAAGTAAACAAATTCTATATCACCTAATTTCATACTTCCTACCCCTGGGATATGAGTTTCTGAAATTCCTAATAAATGCAGTTCGAATGGTCTGAATTCGTCAGTCAGAATGTCGATACGATAGTCATTTTTTAACGTCGTAACATTCCAAGTTCCGATTTTCATGTTCTTTAAATGATTGAAATTATTTTCGCCTCAGGAAAAGCAATGATCCCGGATACCATTGCAGGATGGGGATCACATATCTTCTCAAGTCTACAACGAAGGGCTTAAGCCGACTTAGAACCGGGCAGCAAGAAGTCCCTGGGACCTCCATGAATGGGGGCTTTGTGCAATCCTGGGCCCATCTTGGTCACAACATGGTTTTCAGCACTTGGCGATGCTCTTCTATCAGCAAGATTTGAAATCCTGCACAGACAATCTCAAGCCTATTACCTCCGACTCATTATATATTCATGCATACAAATATTATGTTACTACGGAGAGGCAGCCCATAATAGATAAATTAGCTAGGAAGAGGTTTTTCAGCCCGAAAACGCCCGTCAAAACATACCAAGCCCAGACGAATTATCCATTAGTCAGAATTCCGTGTGAATGCTGTGTCGTAACTAGGCTATAATTTTTTCTAGGGTCACCACTCCTCAAGTAGGAATAAAGTTGACCGCAAGGTCTCCAGTCTAGAAGGTACCCTGAAAGAGTCGAGGCAGCCCTTTGCAGAGGCGATGGTGTTCTACATCACCATGCAATTTAACCCGTTACTGGGAGAAGGTTTGTAACTCCAGGGACTTGTGTACAAACCAGTGGGCCCTTTTGAGTGTACATTTGAGGGGCCTTCTTCCTCCTCCGCCTGTATTTATGACCCTGGGCGAGGATGCCCCAGTTTCTATTATGGACCCCCAGGGATAAGGTCCCCCCTTGGTCCGTGCCTCCTGTGGAGGTACCCTACATATCTGTAGGGTGTTCCCCTATCGCCACCTGGGGACACGCTGAATTGCCTGAAGGAGGCCAACTAATATCTAGCCTAATCTATTGATTCACTTCAACATTAGCTTGTAAAACTAATGTAAAATTGATGCCTAGCCTAATTTATTGATTAACTTCAACATTAGCTTGCAAAACTAATGGGAAACTAATATCTAGCAAAGCCATACCCCCAACTAACTTTAATGACCAGTGTCTCTGTATATACAAACATGTATCCCCTCCTTATTTGCCAAGAAAATGAAGCTAAATTCAATACATTCTAAGAAAGGGTGTGTGTGTGTTTGCAAATAAGTTTATCAGTTTCAATTATACTCTGAAAGGTTATTGGCATGGACCGGATTCTAGCAAGTCGATAATGATCCTAACATTAGAAAGACACTTCTTACAAAAGCTTTTTATTCCAATTAAGTGGCCTTTGTGTTTCAGTAGTCGTTCTTAAGGAATTGCGATCAAAAGTCAACGTATAGCGTAAAGAGCAAGGATTGAGGAAGAACTCTTCCCTGTATACCCCCCTTATATACGGAATAATAACTGTTTGTTTTAAGTTTGAACGTTGCTCCTTACTTTCATTTGAAAAAAATTGTTTTCTCTTTTATTTAATTTTTGTTCGTTTTTCAAATAATGCCGGAATCCTCCCCTTCTCTTTGGGGAATTTTCTTCTGGAAACCGCCTGGAAAGTTCACCCTCGAAAATTTAGTATATTTTCCAGTAGCCGACACTACATGTAAACAATGAGCAAATTGCATAACTTGTGACCCTTCCCCTCCCCTTCGTGTAAAAATTTCCTTGGCAAGTTCCACCCTGAAATTTTCCCTCTCACGTGAAATCCTAGCAGGGAGGGAGGGGGGATACACACCCCTCTATGGGAAACTCCTTCCGTAAAATTTCCGTATGCCTATTAATGACGAATACTATATGCAAAACAATGTGCTAATTATGTAACTTACATCCTTTTTCTCAGAGTGGTGGATCCAGGGGAGGGGGTGATGGGGGTGCGCCCTCCCTAACGTAGTCTAAAGTAGTGTAATTTACTTAATTAATGCAATTTTGCGTGAATTAAACTTGCTCCTAACGCAAATTTATCGGATCAACCTATTGTGTGCCCCCCCCCCCTAAAAAATCCTGGATCCGCCTCTGTTTCCTCAGAGGCTATGGGAGTTCATACAATCCCCAGAGGCATAGTTATTGGACCTTTCAGCCATGCTGAATCAAATGGCTATCTCAAAATTCTTATAAGTTGTCATTTGGGAAAAAGAGGCATGGGAGGGGGGCTAGTTGCCGTCCAATGTTGTGGTAGCTTAAATGGCATTAGAACTTTTAATTTCCGTTCAAATGAGCCCTCTTCAAATTTTCCTGGACCATTGATTTGTTACGATAAACCCAGGGGAAAACAAAAAATAAACAGGCATCTGTGATCTTCTCTTGGCAAAAATGCAAAATTCCATATTTTTATAGGGAGGAGCTTATAAACTCTAAAAAGGAGTTCTCTTATATGCTGAATCTGATGGTGTGAATGCTATTAAGATTGCTTGACGGTTTGGCGGCGTTTCTCCTTTTTTTTTGAAAATCAGGTAAATTTTCTCAGGCTCGTAGCTTTTGATGGGTAACATTAAACTTAATGAACCATATGTTTAGAATATATATGTTTGGAATCAGCATTAAAATTTGATTCTGTTGATATACTAATTGTTATCCAAATTCCTCTTTTTAGCGATTCAGTTACTACTGGACCGTATTTGAAGGCCAATGGTGAACAAAACACTTGTAATCCCCGTCATCCCCGACTGGCTATATCTTTTTAAATCTAAATTCTTTTAGGAGCTTTAATAAAACCTTAGTCTATAAAGTGTGTGTTGAAGGGGGGTTGGGTTGCAGTGTGGCTTATGAATAGTATAATCTGTTCATTTTAAGTTTTACGTCGCTCTTTACTTTGATCTGAAAAAAAAAACTTGTTTTATTAATTATATAATGTCCAGGGACCAGACCTTTTTTTCGATTGCTCATTTGATTGATAATGAGGAATATGCTCCATTTCAATTCGAATATAAAGACAAGATTATATTCATGCTGAAATCCTTAAAGATTCTTAATTTCATGTGTAAGAAAAAGAAAATATATTAGCTGAAAATATTTTGTTGGATTTCTTTCATGTTTACCGTTGATTTTAGGAAGTTTCCTTGTATCTTGACTCATATAAGAGTAAACCCAACGCTGTGATGCGAAAATATCCAGAAATGTAAACAGTCGCCTTCATCAGACGCGCTTCTGAGAACCTCATTGACCAGTAGGAAAAGAATGAAATAACACATTTAGGGAAACTCAAAACTTTCCTTGGAAACCTAAAGAGACACGGGAGAACATGTCGAATCAACTGATCAAAGCTGGATCGATCAACAGGGAGGAGGTTAAATTCTCCAGTTCATAATTGAATTGTGTAATATTTTTTTGAGTTCCAGCCACCAAACTGTTTATGTGTTTCAAGAAAACTCTTTCCAAACTTTCCCCTTTTGTGTATAGGCTTTCAGGTCCAAATCATTTCACGCTATCTCCTTTGATGACAGTGGCGCCAATCCACGAAAATAAAGGGGACAAGGGTTCTTTTTTCGGTTTTTTAAAACTAAATAGAAAAAGATGTTCTTAATATCAAAGGGAATTTTCTAATTTTTTGCTTCTTCCTATTTGGTATTACTGATTAACGAGTATTGTATCCATGACAATCATGGACACATAGTTTAGAGGACACTCGCAATTTATGAAGTTTAACTTGAGATTAGGGAGATTAAAATATTTTTATTTTAGTGGTTGCACTTTGATAATTTCAGAAAGCAATTGACGAGCACAGACAAACACTTCCTGAGCAACCAAGAGACTTTATTATGTATCTCAAAAAAGAATTATGGACGAAGAAAAGATGGGTACTGCTGAAAAAATGGCTTTTTGGGTGAGTTTCTGTTGGATGTTATGTCATAAGAATTCATCAGCTACCTACATGGTTGACTAATGTCAGTTACTTGTAAACAAAACTTAAATCCTGCTTTTGATACCATTTATCAGGGATGGCCTTGAGGGGATAGTTTCTGTCCTGACAAGAGCCGAAACATTGCAACACATATGTGTGTAACACAGAGCCGAAACATTGATTTTTTTTTCTTATTCCACGACTAAGTGTGCGTTGTAAGTTTAGTTTATTTGTACACATGAGTAATTTTGAAATATCGTAATATATATGTTACAAAATAATTTTACATAATCAGTAATAATACTTTAACTTATTCTGTATTTTTGCTATCGCAAACGAGTGTATGCGATATTCATCCTCGCCCACGCGAAAGCTTGTTTACGCTATACTACTGTCATTGGCCTCAACTCATTACTGACAATTTTCGTAAAAAGTCAGCACTAGTGCTTAGTTTTATATTTTTTAAGGTGTGTTTTGTTTTTTATTATGTATTGCGTAATGTTTTGGATTTATCCAAGTAGCGTCTTTTCTAAATGGAAATTTTTCTTCACCACCTCTTGAAGAAAAATTTGTTATTGGACACTTAGGGCAGACACAAGCCACCTTTACTTTTTGTCACTGGTTGTTCAGTATCCATTATAAAAATAATTTCCCAAAACAAGTTTTCAGACATCTTGAAAGCACATTTAGGCTTTTGTTTTTCACTAATATTCCAACACCCCTTTTCCCTGAAGGATATGACATGCCCCTTGACTCTTTGGATGTGGACCCCCTCGGCTCCCCCCCCCATTAAAATTACTGGACCAACGCTCCTTCTAGTAGTCTATACATCAAATCAAGCTTGAAAATCAATGTTGAGACGACTAATATGATTAAAATATATATAGACGGGGACAAAAATATCATGCTTTGTACCGAGTTTACTCACCAATTGGGTAGCTTTACTTACCTATATATAGCATTATTAAAACGTAATATGAAAGCAGGGAAAATATAAAAGGTAGATGGCTAAGGCACACTTTCTTTTCACAATAAAAAAAAATACTCATAAATAAAATGATAAGTAGGGGAGCCAAGATTCAGATACAGCCATCACGGGCAATGACAATTGTCAAATGCGGCTCTGAAACATGCGTCCTTGGAAAAGCTGAGAAAGATGTGCTAAAGGTTTAAAAAATATGCTTAAGGACCGTTGGGGTGACTATATATAAATAATAAACTCTAAAAAAATATGGTTCAACCCCACCATCTTCAGCTATAGTAAACAAAGGCTAATACGGTTTGGCCCTGTTGTATGGAAGAAGGATAATATATTGCAAAAAATTATGCTTTGTGCTAATGAAAGAAGCGTCAGTTGAAAAGTAAGGTGTCATAAAATAGATGAAAGAGCACATACTGGAAACTCAATGGAGAAACTGGAATTCTTAATATCCTCGAATGGAGGAGGGGCGTTTATACCTGTATTGGCCTCAGATGGCTTGGTACCGCGATGAGCTGTCAGCTGTAATAGCAATCAATGATTGCTTAGTTCAATTTCGTTTCGAATTGTTTTAAGCTCAGAGAAACAGTTTTTATTTCACTAAAATCTTATTTTTAATTATCAAATCATTAATAGAACGAAAAAGGCTATTTATCGATTTTTTTAAGCTTATCACATTTCCTTCGACCCAATAGACATCTTCAATAATCAGAAATGAATCGTAGGGCTCACTTAAGCTCGATTTTCATTGTTGGAAGACATCAGCAACAAAAACAGCTGATCAAAGATCAACCTGCTTGTATTTGTAAATACACTGAAATGAAATAAAAACTCTGAATAAATCCTCGTATTTAGTTATTTTCAGGTAACTGACATGGATTAGCACAACCAAGTATAATTAATTTGGACTGTGATAGCCTACTTTTCTTGGACATAAGTTAGGCCTATGCTGGTAATTTTGAGTTTTAGGCATAACCTACAATAAAACTGGGTCTAGGCTATTTCTGAACAAATATAGGTATCCGTTTGGTGGTTCCACTCTCCATACAGATAAAATTAGAAAGTAGCACCATTAGATTTCTTATTTATGTTCTTTTGAGAAAACAGTTGCTTTTTTGAAAAATGCCCCCCCTCGTCCCCTGGATTATCCCCTGTATACTAGGTTAGCTCTAATAATAACCTATTCTTTTATCTCTTTATGCATCACAAAAATGGTAGCTTGTCTAGACTTAAAATCCAGTTTTCATTCATACAGTTTAGAATAGGCTAGGCCCTATCTCTGTGTATGTGATCAAGTGCATTATTTACTGGAGGGTAAAATTGGGTAAATTTTACCAAATCATATTATTGAGTTTGAAATAAAGTGAATATACCATTTGATGCCTTTTTGTATGCTGATTACAAATATAACAATCATTTCTATTGGAAAGGAATTTTAGGCCCCCCCCCTATATATGTCAATTCAGTATATATAGGCTATTTGCACATATGGGGGTGGGGTTAGTTAGGGGGTGGGGGCTGAAATTCATTTCCAATAGAAATATATTAATGATATAAATATGAGGATAATGATATAAATATGCATCTTCAATCATAAAGCATAAGATTTGCTTATATGCTGATGATTCCAAAATAATTGGTCTGATTTATGACCCCCAAAGTACCAAAGACATCCAAGCAGATCTTGACGCACTCTCAATGTGGGCAAAAACCTGGTGACTAGAATTTAATATCCAGAAATGCAGGGTCATACACTTTGGAGCAAACAACCCTCTCAGCCAGTATTTTATGGAATCCAATCATGGTTCTAAACAACCACTTACAACCAGTCACTGCGAAAAAGATCTGAGAGTCTTGGTTGATAACAAGCTCAAATTCAACTTACACATGCAGTCTGCAGTAGCCAAAGCCAACCAAACTCTCGGTATAATAAAGAGAACATTCTGCAGTAGATCTCCAGCAGTGATTACTAAGCTCCTGAATGGCCTGATCCAACCAAAATTAGAATTTGGGATGTCCATTGCCACGCCAGTTAACAAGCAATTCTGGAATCAGTGCAGCAGCAAGCAACAAAATGCATAAGGGGTTTTCAAAATTTGCCATATTCTACCAGACTCCAGAGGCTCAAAATACCATCCCTCACATACCAACATAAGCAAGGGGATGTATTGATGACATACAAATTGATCTGCAACCACAATATCATCCCTGACTTATTCCAGTTAGATAGTTTGTCAAGAACAAGAGGGCACCCCCTAAAGCTCTACCGGAAATGTGCTAATACCAGGCTGCAAAACAAATTTTTCTCCAACCGTGTGGTTGGCTTATGGAATTCCCTTAGCCAGAATGCAGTCATGTCCCCTAATACTGAAGCCTTCAAGTCAGCTGTTGACAGAGATTGGTGCAGCAAGCCATGGCACACAGTTTGGGATGCGCCCAATGAGCTGAGTCACCATCATCATTGACCGGCGTCTACAGGATTTGTCCTTATTGCTGGCAAGTGTGATTTAAGGTAATTTAAGGTAATATTTGTAATCAGCACAAAAAAGGTATCGAATGGTGTATTCACTTTATTCCTAACTCAACAATATGATTTGGTAAAAATTTACCTAAAATTGTACTTTAGCTACTTTTGGCTATCATGGAAAGGGGTTAGGTTAAGAAAATGAAACTTTCAGGGATGGGTCTACAGGCTAAAGTGTGTCCCAGGAAGGTATTTTGAAGGGCCATCAACCACAAGGCTAATATGGGAGTAAAGTTCATTTGTGATGCAAATGGATGTTAAATTTAGATTGAGGATGTAATTCTAGGCATATATTTGCACATTAGGGGGGTGGGGTAGGCCTATATATTATGTGAATATATAGGTTCTAAGAAATTCATGAATTTCTTAGAAAAACTGGAAAAAACAAGGAAAGAAGTGAAGATAAAGGTTCTACCACTGCAAAATGTGTTAATTATGATTATTCTGCATATTATGGAATAAGAATTGTTTTCATAATATGTTTCCTTATGTCCAACAGGACTCCTAGGCTTAAAATACCAGTTGGGTGGTTGGCTAATTTAAAATTTTTTATATATATACACTGTCAACTTAGCCATCTGGTGGTATCCCATTTTGATGTACCTATCTCCACTCCTCTCTCTAGAGGGTCCTCAAATTTACATACATGACAGGTCTATTATACCTAGGCTATTGAAATTCCCAAAAAACAATATTTTACCTTAGTCTTCAGTTATCAGTTTCTTTCCCTCTGGCTTTAGTTCTGAAAATGTAATTCCTGTTATTTGAGTAGAATTTTAAGCCATATTAATGTTTTTTTTTTTTTTCAAAATTTAGGTAACCTAATGTGTTTGCATATCTTTAAAACCTTACAAATTGGGATTGAGCCAAGTTGTGAAGCTGAAAACAATTTTGTTGTAGGCTACTTCATTTTAAGTAGAAGATCTGTTTTGCAAGGTTTCACTTATATAACGCACAGATTTTTAAAGGTCATCAAAGGTCAGGACCGTCTAGAGGGAGAACAAGTGGAGGTAGGTACTTCAAAATACCTTCATGGGATATACTTTAGCTTGTAGACCCATCCCTGAAAGTTTCATTTTCCTAACCTAACCCCTTTCCAAGATAGCCAAAAGTATCTAAAGTAGAATTTCATCCATGCTGCATCTTATGAAGTAAAATTTCATTATTTAGCCTACTGTTTTCTTTTAAACTAGTTTTTTTTATATATAGACTGTACTCCTAGGGTTTACCTACAGACTATCTAGAACCACCAGGGGTGGGGTGCATTATCAGAAAATCAACCATGATGTTTAGAAAGAGCCTAAAATAAGGCCTCTAATGGTATAATATTTCCTCATGGAGAGTAGAACCTTTATACTGATACCCAAATATAAGAGCATAATATGGCCCAGTATAGCTCTAATCTAAGACATTTTACTAGGTTGTTATTAAAAGCTTCTAAACTATTCAGAAATAATTTTTAGGATGAAGCTACCCTAGAGCCCAAAATTAGGTTATGACAAGGACCATTTTTTAAGATACCTTCTCTATTGTAATGCACTAAAGATTGTATGAGCAATATTCTTTTGCAACATAAAAATAAGATAGTAAAATATAGGTAAAATTGTAGATGAAGGGCTTTTGTCCATCTTGAAAAGCAGTTGAGTAAGTGGGCATTCAGACACTGGATTCTGTCTCAGACTCTGTCCAAGTTTCCTGCTCAGAATGGTTGAAAGTCCAAGGTATTTTTCAGAAATAGGAAATTCACAATCATAATTGTCACCATAATAAGTGTTTTCAGTTCTGAAAATGTTGATTGATAGTTCCCATTTTCCGCTTTCAACCATTCTGAGTGGGAAACTTGGACAGAGTCCAAGTTTCCCAAGTAAGATGTATAAAAGTCTCAGGAATGGATCCAGAGCCTCAATGATTCTCTAGGAAGGTGTTTTAAAGTACCTAGCCCTCCTCTTCCCCTTCAAACAGCACTGACCTGTCACAATCTTGGTGTTTTAAAATGTAAAACCATGGGAAATGAATCAACTGCTGAAATGAGGCACAAAGAAAGAGTTTTAAGCCTTTTACTCTTTGCTTGGTAAATAGTTAGTGGTTGATCACTTCTAAAGGAAACATGCTAAACAAATAAAAGTAGCTCTATTAGACTCCTTATTTATGGTATTTCTAAATATCATGGTCACTTTTCTGACAATATACCTATCTTCCCTGATGGACCCAGATAAAAACTGAAAAAAAAAAAAAAAATGCTAATATAGAGAAATTCATACTTTATAATGTTCAGGATATCTCTATTAATCAGATTACCATGTTTCTTCCATTGTTATTCACCTTTTTAAACCATTTCAAATAATGTTTTATCCATGTTTCATCATAATTTACTCAGGAAAACCTAAATTTTGTAAGAGTTGAGACTACAGAAACCTGTTTTAATAAGAAACCTATAATGTATCAGAAGATTCAACTAATGAAGAAACAGGTTATTTGGACAATACCTAGGACCATCAGGGTGATGGTATTGTGTAGTGTCAAAAAATTACCATTATATTTGGAAAGGGGATAAAAATAAGGAGTCTAGTGTTGCTACTTTTATTTGAATAGCATGTTTCCTTCAGAAGTGGCCAACCACAACACATTTACCCTTTCTATAATCCTTATTTTTTAAAGTTATGAAAATTTGTAAATCTATTTCTTAGCACTCTTGCAGACAATTTCCAATTTTTGGGGTAAAGAGAGATGTTTTTTTTATATGGAAGGATATTTAATTTTCAGATAAATATTCAGACACTGAAAAAATTAAGAGATGCTACTGTTCACAAATGAGTATAGTACCCATAAAACAAGTTCTTTCCTTGACAAGGCTCTTATTTTGGGGGGTCAACCAGGCCTTGTTCTCATCTATAACATCTCTGTGTTTGTCATAGTTTCTACAACAAATGCTTTGAAATGGAGGAGATCAGGCACCCTGAGAGGGCAGGTTTTTCTGTTGAAGATCCATGGGTTGACAGCAACTACATCAAGAAAAAATCATAGAAAAGGTGTAGGTACCAATGCTTATTTCAAAATTCACTTTGTAGAGTATAGTCAGCAAATTTATTAAATTGGCATCTATAGTACTACTAACCAAGCTGCCTGGGGTCAACACAGCTATGCACACTCCTCCTCCATCCCAATCTATTCAAGGCCTCCTGCTTTACACCATCCCAGGAAGTTCCTGTTTCCCTCAAATCTTTCCTTATGATATCTTCCACCCCAAACAGGGATGACCTGCTTTTCATTTGGCCTGGAGATGGTTGACAAAAAAGGATAGTCTTTGGCAATCTGTCATCCTTCAGCCACAGAACATGTCCTAGCCATCTCAACCTTTCTCTTATTATAGCCTAGAAAGCAGGATTGAACCACACTTTTTGTACAGCCTACTGTTTGAGATATTGTCAGTCAGTCAGGTACCCAAAACAATCCCTAGACAATTTCTCTGGAAAACATGTAGCAAATTTTCCTCTGCTTTTTGGAGTGCTTTAGAACCATACTTGACCAGTGTCATCACTGTAGCTGCCAGTATTCTAATCTTGGTGTGCAGACTACTACACTTTTGACTTCTTCACTGCACCCACCATCTTTACTAATATTACTACCTAGGTAACTTAAACTGTCCACTTGATCAATCATTTTGTTACCCAACATCATTTTTCATCTTCACTTATTCATAGCCTTAGCAATTTAGTCTTCTTAACATTAATTTTCAAGCCTATACTTGCATCCTGAACATGAAAAACCCTCTAAAAAATCATTCATTTTGCTAACACTATTATCTAGGATGCTTAAATCATGAGCATAATCTAGGTACAGGAGAGGTTTACTTCTCCATTTGATTTCATGCTCTCCCATTGCCTTTGATGTGCCCATTAACACAAACTGTATCAAAATGATCCATATAAATGGGAATGTTTTTGGTTTTGTGTTTTGCAGTGTTGCTGTTTGAGCTGTCATTTCTTGTGTTTGTTTTGCAACAAGCCTATGGCTTCCTCCTTTATTGAATAAAATAAATAGAATGCAACCCTGGTTAACTTCTGATTTAATACAAAACCAGCTACTAACCTCATTTCCTACCTTAACCAAAGGCAATGTTATTCTTGTACATAGCATTAATCACTTTAATGTATTTGTCTGGTATATTATGCAGGGATAAGACCTTCACTAAAGCTCTTCTATCAGCTGAATCAAATGCTTGCTCATAATATATAAAACTGAGGACTAAATGTATTTGATGACTCAGGTACTTCTCAATTATTAATGTAAGAGTTGGTGAAAATTTGGTCAACACATCCTCTACTCTTTCTAAAACCACACTGTTAGTCTCTTAAGGCTTTATCTACAGCATATTTAAGTCTAAAAAGTGTCATGAACAATCCTGACACTTTGTTGATGTTGTGTGATTGTTTCTACTTTGCTACCCACAGAAACCAGGCTAACATCTCTATAATTACCCCACTCTGTCTTATCACCTTTCTTATGGAGGGGTTTAATTAGAGTTTTGCTAAAATTGCTAGGTACTACCCCTTTTTCAAAAATCTTCTTTGTAATCTTCAGTAACTTATTTCTAACCTCATAACCATCATATTTAAGAAACTCATTTACCACACTATCAGCATCTGGGTCCTTATTATTTTTTAATCCTTATAGTACTGTCACTAATTCTTCCTTACAAAATAAATTTTTCTTCACATCCAAAGTGTCACAAACTTTTTTATTCTTCTGTATATCTCTTCCTGTAACTATATCTTGATTTAGCACATTCTCAAAAACTTCTACCCATCTCTGTTTAACTCTTTCCTTGTCACTAATTGTGGCCCTGTTCCTATCTCTAACCGACACAAGTCCAGATTGAGTGTTCCCTCTCAATTCATTAACATGCCAGTACAATATTTTACTATTATGCCGTATGGCTGCATCTTCCAGATCTTCGGCAATTTTATCCATGGCCTCCACTTCACACCTCCTTAATTCATATTTTAATGCTTTCTCTACTTTCTTTACATTCCTCTTATTTTCATATGATCTACCACTTGAATAATTCTTGTACAAGCCTCTCCTCTCTTTTAAATATAAAAAAGCATTTCCACTAATATTCCTAGCTGTGTTCCTAACACACCCTAAGGTTCTTTCCTAAGACACCATCAGCAACTTCACAAACTATTTTTCTAAAACTGTTCTATCCATCTTCTATATTGTCAAATTTTAAACTCTCCAGTTTAATGTTCAACTGTTCCTGGAAAGTTTCTCAAATTCTCATCCTGGAGTGTACCAACATCATAGCATCCTGGAAGGTAGTTATCCTTCCTAAATTTCAGAGCATGCCCAAAAAAGACAGGGCAAAAAGAAGAAAAACTGAAAGAAAAAATACACTTTGATAAGTATCAACACAGGAAAAACCGAAATGACCAAACATGGGAAGACTCCTGGCATTCAGTAGAAAAGACTACTGGAAGGAGTTAATTATACTTGTTGGGAGTTCTATCAAATACTCCACAAATTTAAAATAAAGGTGTAAACTTGCTTTGTCTTACCACAGTAACAAATAGACAGGAACAAAAGTGAGTAGATTAGGAACTGTTAGGCTATTATATAACTGAGACTGGTGTGCTCAACTCAGATACAATATGTTTGAAGCTAAGGATGCATACACAGCCCAGATCTTACAAGCATAATTTTTCAGTGTCAGGTCTGCAGTTTTTTTCAGATTCACTCCAACAGACTTACCCAGGCGAGTGAGACTACTTGTTAGTAAGACTAAAAGGAAGTTTAGTGATAAACAGACTTATTGAACATCTTTTTCCTTTATAGTTAAAGGGTAGAACAACTATTTTATCAGTGTTACAATTAAAGCCAGTAATTATATTATTTATTTCTCACCCACACTATTCAATAGCATAATATGTGGAGTCAAACATGGAAAAAACACATAAAAATGCAATCGCAAATTGAAATAGAAACGTTTACAGAGTAACACATAATAAAAATAAACAAAAAATGAGAAAAAACACTAAAGGAGGATGAAACAGAAAAAAACAACTGAAAGAATCTACTTTGGCAGTGATGTGGAAAAATTCAGCTGCAAGCTGGGTTTGAGATCTCTATGCAGTAATTCAACATTAATTGTAATATCAGGAACAAAGAATTCTAATAATAAGCTGTTTTTTTCCCCAAGGCAGAAGAAACAACAAAGATTTACAGAATATATAATAGTTAATCTAGATTCTTTTCAATTGTTGTTTCTTGAGAAGGAGAAAAATTCCTGAAAACTAAAGCTGCCATGGATGCTGTGGCTGGGGGGTTGCCCACCATGACCATTTCCAGAGGCATTTCATATGGAAGGGGTGGTCATATAAACTTTGGAGGGGGCTCATTTGATTTGAAATTGTAAGTTGTAGTGCACTTGTAAAAGTCAAAGTGACCAGAGGGCAACTAGCCCATACACCCTCTTTTCCCCAAATGCATCCAATCAAAATTTTGAGTTATCCATTTTGTTTTAAATAATCCAAAGATCATATAACAATGCCTCCAGGGTTGATATAACCCTGCAGGGCCCAGGGCAAGGGTTTTAAGTTATGTCACTAGGGCCCATAAGGTTATTATGAAGAGGGTGGTTATATAACTTTGGAGAAGGATCATTTGATCAGAAATTGAAAGTTGTAGTTCCCTTTTTACAAGTCAAAAGTGACCAGAGGGCAACTAGCCCCCCCTCTCCCATGCACTTTTTTCACCAAATGCATACAATTGAAATTTTGAGATAGCCATTTTGTTCAAAATAGCCTCCAGGAGTGACACCCCCCAAGCCCAGAGGCAAGGGTTGTAAGTTATGCCCCAGGGGCATATAAGGTTCTTATGGAAGGGGTAGCTATGTAGAATTTGGAGGAGACTCATTTGATTTGAAATTGAAAGTTGTAGTTCCCTTTTAAAGAATCAAAAGTGATCAGAGGGCAACTAGCCCTATCCCCCATGCCCTCTTCACCAAATGTGTCCAGTCAACTTTTTAAGATAGCCATTTTGTTCAAAATAGTCCAAAGATCATATAGCAGTGCCTCCAGGGTCAACACACGGGCAAAGGTTGCAAGTTATACCTTGGGTAGTGGTATATCCAGGGGGAGGGGGCCCCTCCTAACTTAGTCTAAAGTAGTGTAATTTACTTAATTAACACAAGTTTGTGTTAAATAAACTTGCTCCTAATGCAAGTTTATTGGATCAACCTATTTTGCCCCCCCCCCCAAAAAAAAAAATCCTGGATCCACCCCTGGCCTGGGGGCGTATGAGGTTCTTGCAGAAGGGGTGGCCATATAAACTTTCGAAGAGGCTCATTTGATTGGAAACTGAAAGTTCTAGTTCCCCTTAAGAGTCAAAATTGATCAGAGGGCAACTATCTCCCCCCATGCCCTCTTTTCACCAAATGTATCCAGTCAAAATTTTCCAGGGTGACACAACCCCACCCCTTTCAAGCCCAGGGGTTGTAAGTTGGCCTGGGCACATGAGACTATGGAAGGGGTGGTTGTATGAACTTTGGAGGAGGCTCATTTGATTGGAAATTGAAGTTCTAGTTTCTTTTTTACAAGTCGAAAGTGATTGTAGGGCAAGTAGTCCCCCCATGCCCTCTTTTCCCCAAGTGCATCAAATGAAAATTTTGAGACTGCCACCTTGCCCCAAATGGTCTGAAGATCATATAAAAATGCCTTCAGTATTGACACAACCCTCCAGAACCTGGGGGGAAGGATTATAAGTTATGCCCAGGGGCATATATGGTTTTTTTGGAAGGGGTGCCTGTATAAACTTTTGAAGAGGCCTGTTTTATTGCAAATCAAACGCCTCCACAGCCCCCAGCACAAGGATTGTAAATTATCCAATTTGTCTGTTTTTAACATACAGGATTCATCATTGGGAAAGGGGGGAATATTTGGTCATGGGCATGTCTGAAAAGACTAAGGATATTGTGGTGAAATTTTTCAGAATGTTTAGGGGTATGGTGAGCTAAATGAAAATATACTATCTGCATCCACATTATCAAAACACATATCTGCAATATTTCAGGAACAGGAAAGGGTATTAAATTGAAACTTTCAGGACTGTTACTACTACTACTACAGCTGCAAATATGACTAGTTTTGACTGCATTAGTGACTACTTCTGACTGCAACAACTTGCGGTTGTCATTTCAACAGGTATTAAATTTACTTGTGACTTCTTTCAGAATGTTAACAAAATCAAAAGACATTGTGTGTGTGCTGATTGTCAAAAGGGTGCATCAGCAATATCTTAGGAATGGCTGATGACATCAAGTTGAAACTTTCAGGTTATGTTTACCAGTGCTTGAACCTTCAGGGAATGCTGAAGGGGATTTTAAACTAAATAAAAGACTATGTGCATTGATGTTATCAATAGAGTATATCTTCAATATATTAGAATATATATATATAATACAAAGAAGGTATACAATATATACTAAGGGCTAAAATATTAATCAAAAGATACTATATGCATCTCGGTTGCCAGAAGAACATATCTGAAATGTCCCAGGAATTTCTGATGGCATTTAGTTGAAACTTTCAGGAAATGTTCAGGGGGTATTGAAATAATTTACATGCCCCTAGTTAGAACTATAAAATTAGAATTAGATATTTTAATCCTTATGCTAGAGACATGACAAACTGGGGAAATATTCATTATATTAACCAGAACCAAAACTTTGGCAATAAAAAAGGAACAGAAATTAGTTTAAAAAAGCTTTCCAAAAAAGAAGTTTTTTCAAAGAAAAGTAAAAAAAAAATCCTCTTAATTACGTCTCTGGGACTGAGATAAATGATGCAACTCTATACCCCCTAAATATAGGCTAAAGTTTCTAAATAACTGACAATCAAAAACGAACAGAAATTAATTAAAACAACTTTCCAAAAAAGAAGTTTTTCAAAGAAACATTAAGGTAAATAAAGAGAAATAAATTCCCATAATAATTAAAACTGAAAGCAACTAGGAAATACTGTAATAAATGAAACCCAAAACAAACAGAAATTAAATAAACAATCACAGCAAATAAACATACAACAGGTGCTAATATAAATGAATAAATAAATCTTAAAACAAGTAAAACTTAAATTGGATATGTAAATCAAGCCTAAAATGAGCAAAAATTACCACAAACACTTCCCTAACTGTAAAAATTTAAAGCCTGTGACATCATTGGCACTTTACTGAAAACTATATGTGTCTTGAACAGTCTTGGAAAATACTAATAAAATTAAACTAAATATTTGATATATAGTAATAGTGATAGCTGAAAGCTCACCAGTTCAAGATTTTAGTTAACTATAATTTTCATTTTTATTTTCAATGTTGTAATGAGTACAAAGATACTAGGACATACAGGAGTACTGTTATTGATGTTAAAAGTAAAGATCACATCTAGTTGTCTCTAGTGTTAATTTTAAAGCTGAAATTTCGGAAGGGTAACTACCTTCTGGGAAGGTTTGATGTTGGTAGACTCCAGGATGAGAATTTGAGAGAAACTTTCCAAGAAAAGTTGTATACTAGACTGGAGAGTTTAAAATTTTACAACGTAGAAGATGGATGGAATAGTTTCAGAAAAAACAGTGTTTGGAGTTGTCAATGATGTCTTAGGGAAGGAAGTTAGGAACACAGCTAGGAATATTAGTGAAGCTCTATGTTTAATAGAGAGGAAAAGGGGCTTGTACAAGAATTATCTGAGCAATAGATCACAAGAATGCAAAGGAAGTGGAGAAAACCTTAAAATACAAACTAAGGAGGTTTGAAGTGGCATGATGGATAAAATTGCCAAGGATTTGGAAGACGCAGCAAGATAACATAATTGTAAAATTATGCTACTATCAGCCCAGGCTCTGATATTGTGGTAAATGAGTTTCTTAAATATGCTGGCTATGAGGTTAGAAATAAGTTACTGAAGATTATGAATGATTTTTGGAAAAGGGGAAGTACCTAGCCATTTTAGGAAAACCCTAATTAAACCTCTGTATAAGAAAGGTGAGAGTGAGTGGGGTAATTATAGAGGTATTAGCCTGGTCTCTGTAGGTAGCAAACTAATTAGTATGATGATACTTGTTATACTGAGATATGCTGTAGACAACATTTTTAAGAGAAGAACAGTGCAGTTTTAGGAAGGGTAGAGGATGTGTTGACCAAACTTTCACTCTTGGGTTAATAATTGAGAAATGCCTGAGTCATCAAACACTTTCAGTCCTCAGTTTTATAGATTATGAGGAAGTGTTTGATTCAGCTGATAGAGGAGCTTTAGCAAAGGTCTTATTCTTGTATGGTATGCCAGACAAATACATTAAAGTGATTAGTGCTATGTACAAGAATAACACTTCTGCTTCTAAGGTAGAAAATGAGGTTAGTAGCTGGTTTTGTATGAAATCAGGAGTTAAGCAGGGTTGTGTTCTATCCCTGTTTATATGGATCATTTTCATGGACTTTGTCTTAAGGAGCATGAGAAAGGCAATGGGAGAACTTGGAATCAAATTGGAAAGAAAAACTTCCCTGGACTTAGATTATGCTGACAATTAAGCATCCTAGATGAAAACGTGAGCAACATGAATGAACTTTTAGAGGTTTTGCAAGTTCAGGGTCCTAGAACAGGTTTCAAAATTAATGCTTAAAGACTAAGTCACTAAGGCTTGGAATAAGTAAAGGAGAAAATGTGATGTTGGGTAATGAAAAGATCAATCAAGTGTATAACTTCACTTACCTTGATAGTATTATTAGTAAAGACGGTGGGAGCAGGGAAGATGTTGAAAGTAGAATGGCCAAGAATCAGGGTGTTTTTTTTTACAGTTGAAAAAAAGTTTGGAAGAATAAGAAGATTAAATCTGCAAACCAGGATTAAAATTTTGGAAGCTACAATGGTGATAGTGGTCAAATACGCTTCTGAGCGCTCCTAAAAAAGGAGGAAGATTTGCTAGATGTTTTCCAGAGAAATTGCTTACAGATTGTCTTTGGTACCCAGCTGACTGACTGTATTTCAAACGAAAATATTTCAAACGGGCTGTACGAAAAGTTCTGTTGAATCCCGCTTTCTAGGGCTATAATGAAAGAAAGGTTGCGATGGCTAGGGTACGTTCTGCAGATGAAGGATGACAGATTTTCAAAAATGTCCTTTTCGGCCAACTGTCTAGGGCTTAACGGAAAGCAGGGCATCTGTGGTTCGGGTGGGAGGATGTAAAGAAAGATTTAACGGAAATGGGAACTTCCTGGGAGGATGGAAAGAGGGAGGCTTTGAATAGATTAGGATAGATGAGGAGCATGCGTAGCTGTGTTGGCCTCTGGTGGCTTGGTGCTGCAGTGAGTTGTTGTTAGTAGTAGTAGTAGTAATAAGCACAAAAGAAAATATTCGTAATATAATTCGTTTGAAAACTGTATGTGTCTTGAACAGTCCTTGGAAAGAACTAAGAAAATAAAACTGAATATTTGATATATAATGAAATTGATTACTGGAAGCTGAGCAGTTTAGGATTTTAGGATTCAGCAGTTCAAGATTTTTTGGTGTAATATTTATTTTTGTTTTCAATGTTGTAAATATCAAAAGAAAATATTTGTAATATACCTAATTCGTTTTCGGTAAAGCGCCAGTGACGCAGTAGGGTTTAGATTTTTACAGTTGGGGAAGGAGGCAGTACCCAGACTCTTGTTTGTAGTAATTTTGTTTGTTTTTAGCTTGATTTGCATGTTCAATTTGTTTTACTCATCTCAAGATTTATTTACTCATTTATAATACTACCTATTGTATGTTTGTTTACTATGATTGTTTATTTAGATTTTGTTTGTTTTGGGTTCCATTTATTCTTAAATAGTAATTTCTGGTCGTTTTCAATTTGAATTATTATAGGACTTAATTTTTGCTGATCTTAAGTTTAATATGGCCTTTAGTTTTCTTTGAAAAGCTTCTTTTTTGGAAAATTTAATTTTTAATTAATGTGTCTAAGGAGAGTAAAAATAAATTATAAATATTAAATAGATATAATCCCAGGTAAAAATATAGTATTCTTATTAGGGGACTTTAATACCTAGATTGGTAGTAACAGGGATAGATGATATCTTTATTTAGGCCACCTTGGTGCAGGGATGATAAATCCCATTGAAAATAGACTGCTTTATTTTTGATAGTTATAATAGTTAATATAATTATAGTTAAAACCAATGCGGCATTTGGTCCTAAAATAACCCTTGAGGTAACATGATGCTTACATGGTAAAATAGCTAACTGCACAATTAAATTTCATAGATTACATTTAAGTGTAAGAAGATTAAACCAGAAATATTTAGCACAGGTACAGGGAATCCAGGGAGGAGGGGTTGAACAAAAGAAAAATAAATTTAATAACCCAGTTTTCTTGCATTTTTTTTTGCATAAAGCTTAGTAGAGTCAACACCTTTGCAGGCCCTAATTTTGGCTTCATTTAGTTTTTCAAACTCACATAGTTCTTGAACTTTTCAAGATCGTAAAAAGTGCTAAACAGAAGATTAACTACAAAATATTTCCTTGTGCTACAAGAAATGAAATATTGGTTGAATCCATAACACTTTATAGGTGTATTTCGAGATTAATGATCTGAAAGGATTTTTTCTTGCTAGACCACAAAAAATATCCTCCTGAATTTATTGGATTTATGTTTTTAATTGAATAAAAAAAAAAAAATTTCAACTGAAAGTAAGGAGCAACATTTAAAACTTAAAACGAACAGAAATTATTACGTATATGACGGGTTTTGCCCCCTCGTCAATACATCACACTTTACGCTAAGTTCAAATTTTGTTCCAATTCATTAAGAATGACCCCTGAATCACAAAGGCTGTTTAATTAGAATAAGTAGCTCTTTTGAAAGTACTAAAAAAAATTTAGCATAAAGAGCGAGGCATTGACGTGGGGGCGAACCCCCTCATACACGTAATAATCTCTGTACGTTTTAAGTTTTAATGTTGCTCCTTACCTTCAGTTGAAAAAAAAACTTGTTTTTTTTATTTAATCTGTTTTTGTTTTTTAATAATGCTGGGTTATCCGGCGCGCTCTTCATGGAAAATTTCCTTCCCCCATGAAAAATTCCTCCATGGATAGACCGTTCCACGTAACCCCCTCTGCTCGACCTCGCCCCTCACCAGAAAAAAATCCCCCCTGCAAACGTCTGTATACTTCCCAATAATCAATACTAAATGTAAACTATTGGCAAAGTTCATAGCCTGCAGCCCTTCCCCCGGGGACTGTGGGGGATTAAGTCATCCTCCAAGACAAAGTTATTAGATTTTATTAGATCAGATTTTTCGACATGCTGAATAAAATGGCTATATCAAAATTTTGATTGGGCGACTTTGGGAAAAAATGAGCATGAGAGGGGGCCTAGTTGCCTTCCAATTTTTTTGGTTACTTAAAAAGGACTCTAGAACTTTTAATTTCCATTTGAATGAGCCCTTTCGTGATATTCTAGGACCAATGGGTCGATACGATCGCCCCTGGAAAAAATACAACAAATAAACACACATCCATGATCTTTCTTCTGGCAAAAAGTACATAATTCCACATTTTTCCAGATATGAGCTTGATACCTCTACAGTAGGGCTATCTGATACGCGGAATCTAATGGTATGATTAAGATTCTATGACTTTTAGGGTGTATTTCCGCTTTTTTTTTCTAAAACTAGGCAAATTTTCTCAGGCTCGTTTTTTTATGGGTAACAATAAACTTGATGAAACTTACATATTTGATATCAGCATAAAAATTTGATTCTTTTAATGTATCTATTCGTATCAAAATTTTGTGTTTTAGTGTTTTAGTTACTATTGAGCTCGGTCGCTCCTTGTTTACAGTTCGTTCCCACAAACTGTTTAAAACCTAAAGTCAATGGAAAGTAGACTCAAACCGAAGTAAGGAAACATATCTCCTTCGACAAAGTTAAAAGAGTTATAGACATCTTTTCTATGAAATCGTTTAAGCTATAGATATAAGGAAAGAGTGGAGATACAAACTTAAGGATATCTTCCTGAGGTATAGTTTTGACTCTAAATTCATTCCTTAAAGCATTGTTTACCTGACTCAACTATGTTTCAAGATGGCAATAAGTCCATCGTCTAGAATTTTACCAATAATTGTTTAGATCGTGAGCCAAATTTGACTCTAAAATTAGAGCTCGTTTGTATAGAATCTTCCAAAAATGACAAGTAAGGTAATGTACCTGTTTCTGACATGTTGCTTTTTTATTGACACTGCCTTGCTAGCCTACTGCCTACCACCAGAACGCTATGTTTTTTTGGTTTGCTTAGCAAAATAGCAGGTTTTGAAAAGTTCTTAGGCATGCTGGTAGGTAGTTCAAGGGCATTTACTTAGAGGCAATTATAAATTAAATGGCAATATTATTTACATGAGGTAATGTATGTGTTTACATCATATTATTTTTTTGTCATCTTATCAACATGTTAGCTATTCTAGAATATAGAATATATGTTTCTGAGGTATTTAAGTTTTAATGGTTTTCGATGGTAAGAGATATTTTTCAAAATTTAGGCGCGAGGCAAATTAATTTTTTTTTCTTACACTGAAAATGTCAAAAAGACATATTTCAGTGAACATACCTCCCCAAGAGAAATTTTTCAAAATCTAGGAGACTAAAGCTCAATCCTGACCCTCCCCCCCCATTGATGCCCTTCCAAGCACTATGTTACATTTTTTTTATCATCAGTTATCAATAAATTGTTGGCCGTTTTTCGGGATTTTATTGGTTGCTGGCATGTGATTAGATGAGAACATCTAGTAAAAAAAATTGCACAGTAATACTGTTTACATAGAAATTGTAACTTTCAAAATTTCCAGTGCATGGTTTTTACATTGGCATATTTTTCTTGAATTTTAGTGGACTGTTTATCAACCTTATTTTGGATAATCCTGGATATTTTATCAAAATGAATAGAATTTAAATAAAATAAAGTAAGCCTTTTCAAATGAAGGTAAAGAGGAGCATTGAAACCTAACCTAACCAGATATTATTCTTTATGAGCGCCTTGCCCTAAAGATCCAATCTGACCCTTTGCACGTTTTACACGCTGCAGTGCAAGCTAAGCCGTTTTTAAAGCAGCTACAGCTCGCTGAGCTACATTCCAGTTGACAGGAGCACCTCACTATTTTCAGAAGCAGATGAGGGGCTGGTGGGATGCGTTAGTTCATTCAGAATTCCCTCTTTTGATGAGCCATATATCATGAGCAGAGCGTCTTCTCCTGCAACCCTTACTTCCTCCTTCGAAGCTGACTTCAGCATGAAAACTGCAGCTGATATACGAAAATTGACATCAGCCATTAGCTTCTTCAGAGCAAGGCCTTTTCCCACACTGTGGATCCGTGAAGTGGAGTCACAGCCTAAGATGGCATGAGCAAAAAGAATAAGATGGCAAGTCTCTTGGCCCAGCTCCTCTTTCAATTAGTGAAAATCCCATATTCGGGGAGCTTTATTTGACTTTGCCCCCCCCACAGCCCTCAAAGCAAGGGTTGTAAGTTATGCCCTTGGGGCATATAAGGTTTATGTAGAACGCGTTGTCGTAGAAACTTCAAAAGGGCTCAATCGATTGGAAATTGAAATGGCTTGTACCCTTTTTAATAGTCGAAAGTGACTCGAAGGCAACTAACACCCCTTCCACGCCCACCATTTACCCAAAAACATCCAATCAGAATTTTGAGATAGCCATTTTTTCCACGCAGTTTAAAGTTCAGGAAATTATACCTTTGATTAGAACACTCTCCCCACAGTCTTCAGGGCAATGGTAATAAGTTATTGCCTGAGGGCATGAAACTTTTTTTTGAAATCTGTATCGTAGAAACGTGAAAAAGGGCTCATTTGATTGAAAATCCAAAGGGCTAGTGCCTTTTTTTAATAGTCTCGAAAGTGATTTGAGGGCAACTAACCCCCCTCTTTTGCCCACCTTTTCCCCAAACACATCCAATCAAAAAAAAATTTTATACCCATTTTATTCAACGTAGTTGAAAGTTTTGGAAATTAGGTATTTAAGGATGACAACACCTTCACCCCCACAGCCCTCAGGGCAAGGATAGTAAGTTATGCCTTGGGGGCATATAAGGTTTTTATAGAAAACGATGTTGTAGAAACTTCAAAAAGGGCTCATTCAATTGGAAATTGAAAGGGCTAGTGCTCTTTTTAATAGCCGAAAGTGATTGAAGGGCAACTAACCCCCTCTCACGCCCACCATTTCCCCAAAAACATCCAATCAAAATTTTGAGATATCCATTTTGTTCAACGTAGTCGAAAGTTCTGGAAATTAGGTCTTTTAGGATCAGGGCCCTTAGTGCAAGGGTTGTAAGTTATGCCCTGGGGCATGTAAAGTTTATATAGAAAGTTGTTGTAGAAATTTCAAAAAGGGCTCATTTGATTGGAAATTGAAATTGCCCTTTCTAATGGTCGAAAGTGAGTGTAGAGCAATTAACCCCCCTCTCACGCCCACCTTTCCCCAAACATATTCAATCAAAGTTTAGAGATAGCCATTTTGTTCAATGTAGTTGAAAGTTTCTGAAAATTATGTATTTAGGGATGACAAACCTCCCAGAGCCCGAAGAGTAAAGTTTATAATTTATTCCCTGGGGGCCTATTCGGTTTTTTATAGATAGAGTCTTCGAAGAAACTTCAAAAGGGGTTCTTTTTATCTAAAATAGATAAGGCTAGCTCTCTTTTTCACAGTCGAAAGTGACCGGAGGGTAACTAACCCCCCCGTCACGCTCACAATATCCCCAAAGACATCCAATCAAAATTTTCAGATAACCCTTTTGTTCAACGTAGCAGACAACTCTGGAAATTAGGTCATTAAGGATGACAACCTCCACCCAACCCTCAGGGCAAGGGTTGTTAGTTATGTCCTGGGGGCATATAAGGTTTATATGGAAAGCGTTGTCGTAGAAACTTAAAAAGGGCTCATTTGATTGGAAATTGAAAGGGCTAGTGCCTTTTTTAATAGTTGAAAGTGATGGGAGAGCGAATAACAACCCTCTCAAGCCCACCATTTTCCCAGACACATCCAATCAACATTTTGAGATAGCCATTTTGTTTAACGTAGTTGAAAGCTCTGGAAATTTGGTCTTAGAGGATGACAACCGCCCTCACAGCCTTTAGGGTAAAGGCTGTAATTTATGCCCTGGGGGCACATAAGGTGTTTATAGAAAGCGTTGTCTTAGAAACTCAAAAAGGGATCATTCGATTAGAAATTGAAAGGCCTAGTGCCCTTTTTAATAGTCGAAAGTGATTGAAAGGCTTGAAATTTTTATAGTAAAGATCGATGTGGGTATAATGTATTTTTGTTGTTGTTGTTGTGTTGTTTAGACCAGGGCACTTCTTATCGAAGGAGTTGTCGTAGGACTTCGAAAAGGGCTCATTCGATTGAAAATAGAAAGGGCTGATACCCTTTTTAATAGTCGAAAGTGATCGGAGAGAAACTAATCCCCCTCCCACACCCACCTTCCCATTTGCCTTTATGTTTAAAAACTAAATGTTGCCTTAAAATTAAATCAAAATGCACTGTGTTAATGCTAATTCCCAATAAGGCATCTCAGCAGTATCCCAAGAACGACTGAGGGTTTTATGTTCAAACTTTCGGGGCTACTTCTGCTCTTAAAATTCAACCAAATCAAAATCGCGTAAATGTATCAAAGCTATCAAAGAAAGTAAACAGATTTTTTGATGGTATCAAGTTTTCCATTTCAGGTCAACTATAGGAGGTATGAAACTAAATTAAACACTACTGTTTGCGTCCACATTTTTCAAAGGGTGTATGTTGTTAAAAATTGCTGAAAAATTTTCTCCAGCATACAAACAGCAGGCCAAACTATAAATTCTTAAAAAAATGAAAAGATTTAAAGTATTATTTTCTGTTTCCCTGAAAAGACTATGTCAGTATAAAACGAACAGAAATTAATTAAAAAAAAACTCTCTCAAAACAAGTTTTCCAAAGAAAAGTAAAGAGTTGGGCTCAAAACCCCTATGCCTTCCCAAGGCCAGAACATAATTTGCACTTTACTGAAAAAAATACGAATGAATGTGCATTGTCAGTTTAATATACATATACTGATATTTAGTAATCAAAATGTTAATATTATTTAATTGATCAAAGTTATAAAAGTAAAAATATCAATATTTTTTTCAGTAAAGTGCAAATTATGTTCTGGCCTTGGGAAGGCATAGGGGTTTTGAGCCCAACTTATGTTAATTTCTGCTCGTTTTGAGTTTTACTTGGTTATTTATTATAATTCCTGTTCGTTTTGGGTTTCATTTATTTATAAGTGCTGATTTGTGGTAGTTTCACGCTTGGTAGATTATTTAATTTTATTTTTGCTCATATTTTGTTTAATGGAGTTCTTTACTTTTCTTTGAAAAACTTATTTTGTGAAAAAGTTTTTTTTTAATTAATTAAGTAAATAGATTGACATAGGGGTGGTTGGTATATTTGCTTATTTGGATTTGGTGTTGGTAAAGAAAAAAGCAATACTAAAAGACTGCTATTATTTGTAGGTACAATGAGTAAGTAATTTAAAATAATGTATTTGGCCGTAATACGTAGGTTAACGTAACCCATAGAATGACATGGTAGCCTACTTGCCTGATAGTAAGACGGTCGAGTATTTTATAATAAAGCTAGCTTAGGGTATGTAGGATTACTCTTGTCAATGTCTAAAGTAAAAATTGCCATATTTTAGTCTTTGAAGTTAACTTAAGGCTGAAAATAGCAAGAGAAAAACTGTTTACCGGCAGTTACAAAGTTGACAGGATTTGAAGGGAACTTGAGACAAACGTTCAACTAACAGTTGGATATGAATCTGGAAAGTTGACAGAAGACTATCTTCTAAAGAAGTCAAAGGATTCAGACATTTTTCAATTTTATTCTAAGCATGAAAAATCTTGTCAGCAGAGCCTATCCCTTTCCTGAAACGATCCTGCTCTCCTCTGAAAGTTTTAATAACAACGTACGTTGAGGGCTTTGGGGGGGGGGTCATCCTCAAAGACCTAATTTCCAGAACTTTCAACTACGTTGAAGAAAATGGCTATCTTAAAATTTTGATTGGATGTGTTTTGGAAAAAGGTGGGCGTGAGAGGGGGGTTAGTTGCCCTCCAATCACTTTCGACTATTAAAAAGGGCACCATTCATTTGAATTTCCAGTCGAATGATCCTTATTTGAAGTTTTTACGACAACACTTTCTCTAAAAACCTTATATGCCCCCAGGGCATAACTTACAACCATTGCCCTGAGGGCTGTGGGGGAGTGTCCTCCTCAAAATCATAATTTCTATCTGGGAATCAACGACGCTGAACAAAATGGCCGTCTTAAAATTTTTATTGGATGTGTTTGGCGAAAAGGTGGGCGTTAGAGGGGGGTTAGTTGCCCTCCAATCACTTTCGACTATTAAAAAGGGCACCATTCCTTTGAATTTCCAGTCGAATGATCCTTATTTGAAGTTTTTACGACAACACTTTCTCTAAAAACCTTATATGCCCCCAGTGCATAAATTACAACCATTGCCCTGAGGGCTGTGGGGGAGTGTCCTCCTCAAAATCATAATTTCTATCTGGGAATCAACGACGCTGAACAAGATGGCTGTCTAAAAATTTTTATTGTATGTGTTTGGCGAAAAGGTGGGCGTGAGAGGGGGTTTAGTTGCCCTCAAATCACTTTCGACTATTGAAAAGGGCACTAGACCTTTGAATTTCCAATCGAATGAGCCCTTTTCAAGTTTCTAGGACAAAGATTTCAATAAAATTTTATATGCCCCCACTGCATAACTTATAACCCTTGCCCTGAAGACTGTGGGGGGAGTATCTTGCTCAAAAGTATAATTTCCTGACAAAAAGGCTATCTCAAAATTTTGATTGGATGAGTTGGGGAAAATGGTGGGCATGGAAGGGGTGTTAGTTGCCTTCCAATCACTTTTGACTATTAAAAAGGGCACTAGCCATTTCAATTTCCAATCGAATGAGCCCTTTTTGAAGTTTCTACGACAACGCTTTCTATAAAAACCTTAAATAACCCCAGGGCATAACTTACAACCCTTGCCCTAAAGCCTCTGGGGGAGTGTCCTCCTCAATAACAAACTTTATATGGGTAAATAACTTACGATGAACAAAATAGATATCTCAAATTTTTGATTGGATGTGTTTGGGTAAATGGTGGGCGTGGAAGGATTGTTAATTGCTTTCCATTCCCTTTCGACTATTAAAAAGGGCACTAGCCATTCCAATTTCCAATTAAATGAGCCCCTTTCCAAGTTTCTACGACAACTCCTTCCATACGAAATGTCCTGGTCTAAAGGAAAAAAAAAAAAAAAAAAAAACATTGTGCCGACATCGTTCTTATATGCCCCCAGGGTATAACTTAAAACCCTTGCCCTGAGGGTTGTGGGGGAGTGACCTCCTCAAAAATATATTTTCTATCTGGAAATCACATACGCTGAACAAAATGGCTATCTCAAAATTTTTTTTGGATGTGTTTGGGGAACAGATGGGCGTGGGGGGGGGGGGCTATTTGCCCTCCAATCACTTTCGACTATTAAAAAGGGCACAAGCCACTCCCATTTTCAATCAAATGAGCCCTTTTCGAAGTTTCTACGACAACTCCTTCGATACGAAGTGCCCTGGTCTAAGACCAAGAAATAAACATTACATTGTCCCCACATCGTTCTTTACTTAGGCAGCGCTATTGCGCTACCTATGATTATTAAAATCTTAAGCTTGTGGTTTTGAGCTTTTATCATATAGTACATTTTAAGTCCTAGTTGATGCTTGGGAAGCAGCTAATAGCTTTCTTGAAGTTATTTATATACTATAGTGGGCATGCACTGTCAAAAAGTTCAGAGGAGGGATGAAGGGGTCAAAACTGGAAATCATATTCAGATCCCTAGCAAGGGATGGCTTCCGTGGAGACCGCCAAGGGACTTTATGCAGTTAGATCTAGGAGACTCGCAGTTAGATCTTGCCCCGAAGCTTAGCAAAGCCCTATTGGACTGAGTGTCTGCAGGCAGTGTGATAAAGAGTCGAGTCTAAACTCACTGGGGAAGGGTTCAAAGTTATTACTAGTATTAGCTAGACTAGCTGGTACTATGAGCGAGCATGGAATTCTTCATAGTAGAAGGGTGCTCCTCTAGTAAGAATGTTGCACATCCCTCCTTTTCATGAAAGCCTTCTAGTTTTTCTCCTCCCTTTTTTTTACTTGTCTTGTCGGTAATTGATCTACTATAGGTAAAAGGGAGACAAGATCAATGTTCATAGAAGGAATTCCAATGGCAAAAATATAAGAGGATAGTAAAAGACTTCCTACAGGGACTCGGTAGACTAAGAAATCTTCACCAGATATTTTCTGTAAAAAGAAGCAGAATTTCTTTTTGTAAAATCTGTAAATTCAGCACATTGCTCTAAGGATAAAGCATTTTTTATACTTTTCCTGGTGGGTAATCGTTAAAGAAGTTGACAAGGTCGCCAAAATCTATCTTATTTAAGGTTCTAGGCCAATACCTCCCGGAAAATACCCCCCCCCCCCCCGCCTCCCGCGGAAAGTATCCCCCCGTGGAAGATATCCCCCGCGGAATAGGATTTCCAAATTTGATAATTTTATCTGAGTTTTATTTTTTTAATTTCGGCAGGGGGATGGAATTTTGGTATTTGTGTATTATGCGCCACTCACTCAAGTATACGGTGTGTAAAATTCGAGAACACACCGGTTTTTTTGTTAGTTTCTTCGTTACTTTAGAAATAAATTTGCGCTATAGATGTGCACATTAGGGGGGAGGGGGTTAAGCATAGCGGGTCTGCATGCAAAATGTGTTTGGTACAATTATTCTGCATATTAGATAGATAGACAAATAAGTGTATTTTAAAGCCAAACATACGGCAGTGAACACAGTAAAATAACATAAATGAATAGAGTGAATGGGGGGTGTTTAAATCCCCGGACCCCCCCCCCCACGGAAAGTAAACCTCATGGAAAATACCCCCTACTTGGGAAAAAACCCTTCCCCCATTTGGAAAGTAAGGTTTCTAAATTTGAAACTCTTATTTGAGTTTATTTTTTATTTTCGCTGAAAAGTGCTAAGGAACGGGAAAAACAGGAATCTACACACAAGAAGTGTCTTAAAAACTTAAAAAAAAAAACACAAATCCATTGGTGAATTGACACCACCAACAAAAAAGTTCCATAGTGTGTGCACCGTAGTAAAAAAACCTTTATCTCGTCGTAAGTAATAGTTCTAAAAGTAGTGTATGCCAGGGATGTCAATGTAAAATCCTCGCAGCCAAGAATACCTTTTGTTTAATTCAATGTATTAAATCAAATATATTTTTTGCTAAGTGTATAAAAAATTAAAGGATGAATGTTAGTGTTGTTATTGTCATATTTTTATTTATCTGTGTTTTTGGGAAAGATTTGATTGTTGAGTTTTAAGTTAGTGGTAGCTGGGTACGTAATGTTGTAGTTATGCTTTGTATTATGTTAAACCCCTTCTGAGGTTAACATTTTTGCTTTGTTATTAATTTGTTTGGTTATCCCTCCTCAATGTTGTGCCGTTGTATTTCGAGGAGATGTGGCTGTTTTAAATTTTTTGTTAATGTTCGATGTTATAAGTAAATAAAATGATGTTCTGCCACTTTCGACCGAATGTGATTTTTAAGAGTAAATCATAATTTTTGCCATTTTTTTAGAGAGCACATGAAACATTAAATCTAACAAATTCTCCAAATTTAAACACATCAAAGCACTATCATTAATTTTTTTTAAGTAAAAAAGTTAAAAAAAAGTTTTAGCATTCAAGTTTTGGCTTTCTAGTATAACAAAGATAAATAGAGAGAAAATGTGAAAAGTTTTTTCTTTCTTTTTTAATTTTTTTTTACTGAGAAATTGTTTCGCAGTGGGTTGTCTGGTCGTTAAAAATAGATATAATCGAAAGATATTGCGGAGAAAAGTCTTGTGATTTTGCAAAAAGTGGGTCTAGAGCCCCCTCCCTGTTTCTGGTCCGCTCCTAGATTGGTTTATGTAGGCGTTGACTTAAATATTACCATAAGTATTATTTCAAGCTCATCTTTGATTTTCTATAGCTAACCCTGAATCAGCCTCCATAGAGTCTCTGTAAGCATTCTTCTATTTTCAAAGAATTACTTGCTTTTGTCATCTAACTCAAGTAGAGTTCTTGTTTAGCAACTGTTATTTTTTTTCAATAAGAGAAGCCACTTACTTTACTGCTATAAACTTTCGAATACTATTTTCACTTTTTTTCCTTTCAGGTGTCTAATTGATTGGATAAAGATCGCTTAAAAGTGCACGGGCATGCTCAATCCCAAATATGCTAAAACGAGACAGCAAGTGGGAAGACAGTGGAAATGGTGACGTTGAAAATTTGACTGTGAATGCAAGTGGTATTGCAAATTATTCGAATTCAAAACGTGGTGGTAGTTATAATACTACCCCTAACAAAAAGGACGGACATAACTTGACAACTGCTAGTATAGGACTTAACCTAAGTTTGGGCCAAGGATTAACACCAGCAAGTTCAGAAGCGCAGTTACAAACAACGCAGAGCGCGGGTAACCTGACGACATCCTCGCAATTAGCCATATCATCTACTATGCATTCTTCATCTGTCTCAGGTCGGCAGTCCGGACAGTCAGGGAATTCGGGTGTGTTGATGGTAGGCCCCAATTTTCGAGTTGGAAAAAAAATTGGCTGTGGGAATTTTGGCGAGCTCCGTTTAGGTAAAATATTTACTTGATTCATCAGAATCTTCGTTTTTTTTTACTATTGGTGTATTGTCAAGCATATCTTATGTAAAGATACCTTTGAATGAGAATGTTGAACTAAATCTAAATTTATCATGCTTCAGACCTCCCTCAGAAAATTATCTTAGTCCGTGTCTCGAATATCTGGAACTGACCAGCATTGGCAATTGGAGTTCCTCAACATTATTTAAAAGATCCCCCCCCCCCGCCCCCTACGATATTCTGTGAGATTTAGTCATGGGAAGATACTTTCTAGCTGTTTTAGGCTGGCTAATTGTTAGGAAAATTCTATGTCACTCTTTTAAATTACGGATATGTTTACTTGTGCATTATTGTAGACTGAAAGATCTGGAATCACCACACGTTCCCAGTAAATTAATTCCCAATATTTAGAGATTATAAAATTCACTCCCCAAAAAAGTCATTGGAAAATTAGGACCGAAAAATGCATTGCTGAGAGTTTACATTGTTCTCCAGGCCTCATAACGGGCAAGGGGTCTTGCTTTGGACGCTTCAATCATTCATATTTAAAATCTTTTTATGACTCTGGCACTCTATCTTGTAATTTTGATCAGATGCACTTGGAGACTGCAGACGGGGGGAGGGGGATAATGGCAGCAAAAAGGGCATAGCAGGGGGAGGGCTGATTGACGTTTTATCACTTTATGGTTCTTAAAAGAGCCGGTAGAACTTTCAATTTTGAGTCGAATGAGCCCCCTCCAAAGTTGCTATTAGCACCACTTCCGTAGTAATTAGAAAAAAAAAAAAAAAAAAACATTGTAAGCATATGACTCTTTACTACAGGTAACTCTAGAGCATTCTCTCTAAAATAATTCTCCAATGTTTCAATCTGTCGGTATCTGACCATGGCAATACCTTTTTGAAGGTCAAAATACCATTAATTTGATCCATTTTTTCTATTTTCAAATGATTTGCTGTTAAACACTTTATTGGGCAAGGTCCAAATTGCCAGTTTCGGAAAAGTATTTCTCTGTTATGGTAGGATGAACTGTGTGATCTATGTTTATTCATCTCTCAATTCCAGTAATCTTGTTATCCGATTTATTAAAAAAAACGTTTTCAAAAAGAAAGATTTTTAAAGAAAAGTAAAAAAGCCATATAAGAACCTAAGACGTTCAAAAGTAGAAGTCCTATGGTAATGCAAACTCTAAATGAACAGAAATTACTAGCAATAGATGGATGAAATTTAAAACAGACAGGAATCAAAATAAATAATCATAGGAACCACAAAGATAACAGATACCACAGCCTTGAGGCAATGGTTTTAAACTATGCTAGTTGCCCATTGTTAACGTACAGGTTTTATTATTGGGAAAGTAAATGCATGTTTGATCCTAGGTGTCCAAAAAGGCTAAGGGTATTGAAGTGAAACTTTTAAGTTCATGTTTTTAGAAGGGCGTATCTGCAATAGTTCTGGAACGAGTAAAGGTATAAGAAGAGACTATCAAATCATGCTGAGGGAAATGTTGAACTGAATCAAAAGACACTATGTGAATTCCGGTTGTCAAATGGGCTGTATCTACGATATCTCAGTGACAGCTAAGGGTAATCAGTTATAACTTTTAGGGAATTTTGAGAGGATTGTTGAAATAGATGAAAATCACTAGGTACAACCGGGTTGTCAAAAAGGGCCCATCTATAAAGGGCTGCTTATTATGGCACTGGATGTGAAGGAAGATGTGTTCTGTGAGGAAGAATTAGCAAAAATACTAAAAGGATTAAAAATAAAAAAGTCCCAGGTGCTGATAGTGTGGTAAATGAGTTTTTAAAATATGGTGATTATGAAGTTAGAGGTAAGTTACTGAAAATTATGAGTAGGATTTTTCACTAATGGGAAGTACTTAGCGATTTTATGAAGACACGAGTTAAACCCCTCTATAAGAAAGGTGGTAAGAGTGAGCGCGGTAATTATACAAACTTTAACTTGGTATCAGTAGGAAGCAAATTACTTATTATGATAATACTTTTTAGACTTGGAGATGCTGTAGGTAAAGTTTTAAGAAAAGAATAGTGTATTTTTAGGAAGGGGAGAGGATGCGTCGACCAAACTTTCACTCTTAGATTAATAATTGAGAAGTGCCTGAATCATGAAATCCCTTTAGTTTCCAGTTTTTCTAGATAAATGAGCAAGCATTTGATTCAGCGTGTAGAAGAGGGTATATCCTTGTATCGTAGACCAGATAAGCACATTAGTCATTAGTGTTATGTACGAGACTGCTACGATTAGGATTGGAAATGCGGTTAGTAGCTGGTTTCGTATTAAATCACCAGTTAATCAGGGTTGCATCCTATCCCCATTTATATGGATATTTTTTTATGGACTTTATCCTAAGGAGCAAAGCAAAGGCAATAAGTGATCACAGAGTCAATTGGGAAAGCAAAAATCTCCTAGACTGGGATTATGCCGATGATTGATGAGTTAGAAGACTAAGTTGCTAAGACTAGACCCTGGCGCCGCGACGATGAGGGAAGTCCAGCGACGGTGGGGCAAAAAACCGCACGCCGTGCCGCGCCGCCGGTAAGATGTCGGCGGAGTACCGCCGGCACGATCAATCTGGACCGCAAAAAATAATGTTTTCGTCAGTCTTTCTCAAATCACAGCTTAAATTTACAACAGATTTGAGCCTATTCATGAGTTAAAAAATTCACAAGTCGCTGGCTGGAAACTGGTCTTCTTCGCTATTCCTCAAGAGAAGTAGAAATGTGGTAGAAACGAAATGGCTGTGGCGTTTCAGAACCCTTGCATAATACGAGTAGTTAAAGTATCTATTAGTTATGTATTATTAACATAAACAATTATCAAAATTAGTAGTTTTTTTTCATCGAGCATTACTGCATACAAAATTTCAAATACCGTAACACAAAATTCGTCAGTTATCTGGGTAAAAACTTTTAATATAACTTTGAACTTAGAAGCTTAATTTTTTCATAATGCCTTTTGACTATATCTGTTTTGTCACCTATAAAACTGTTGGAATTGACGACTTCGATATTGATTGTTTTTTTTTTTTTTTTGCTATTTTGGATTCCTAAAACGCCTTCTTTAATTAAAAAATGGTTTTTAATTACAATTTTAAAAAAAATGCATTTCAAAGTTTTTTGACTTCCTTATAGAATATATGTCATGTAGGCTAAGGCTAAACTGCTGCTTTTTTATTGCTTTTGGCTCCTCTTTTAGATATTAGTCGTTTTTTTATTATGGGGATTCATTCCAAATTATAAATTGATAAATACCTAATATCAGTCAAATTATAAAATGAATCTAAAAGGAGTAAACATATCAAATTGAAAAATACATGATGAAAACTTCACATGAGAACACTTCAATTACAATGAAACAAAAAAGAAGAAGAAGGATTTATTGAAAAAAAAAACAACATATCAACAAAAAATTATTGCTGCCTCCCCTAAAAAGCAAAGCTTGTCCGTGGGGGAGGTAGAGAAAACAAAATCCTTAACACAAAGAACACTTGGCCACCGACACCACTAATACCATCACACTAAACAATAAATTCAAAATAATATCATATATTATACATCCTCTGGGAACATCATATCAACAAAACCCCCACAATAAATAAATCAATTAATCAGTCAAAACTCATATTCAGCAAAAAGCAGTTCCTTAATGATTTTTCTAAAAATATTGGGGTCACCAATAGTCTTAATATCACTGTTCAAACTATTCCATTTCCGCGTACCTCTATAAAGAACAGAAAAACATGAACGGGAAGATATACCTCTAGGTACACAGAACTCTGCGCTAACCCTTGTGTCATGAGAATGAACAGTATACCTACTGGACAACGTATAACTAAAACCAAGAGACTCAAAATCCTTTTGCAGTCCAAAATAAAGCACAATATAAAGAATTCACAAAGGTCTGCAGCTGCCAAAATTATTACATCTGGGTAAATTTTAAGAACAGACATCCGTGGAGATATACCGGCTAAAATTCTTACTGCATGATTTTGTAGAACTCTTATTGGTTTTAGGGTAGAAGAAAAAGTAGAGAGCCAAATACTTGAACAATAAAGTATATACGGGTGTATTAAAGAAAAATAAAGATGGATAAGGACAGACTTGGGAAAACAATGTTGGAGTTTCTTCATTATACCGAGATTTCTTGCCAGAATTTTGCTTGTTAAAGTAACATGTTCCTTAAAAGATAGAGTTTCGTCTATTACAATCCCAAGTTATTTAAAAGACGCAGTCCGTTTTATAACGCCATTGGGCATATCTAATTCCTTGATCCATAGGTAAAAGTTCGATGATCGCAAGAAAATAATAAAGTTAGACTTAGCCATGTTAATCCTTAATTTATTTACCCTCAGCCATGCTGTAATTCTATTAACTGATTCCTTCATGGAAATCTGCAGCAGCTCCGCTGTCTTAGCTGTGCTAATGGCTGTTGTGTCATCAGCAGAAAGTGAAACTGTTTCATTAGTCGGGTTTACCGTTAGTTCATTTATTCTATAGCAAAAATTATTCAGACAATTTGGTAAATCATTAATAAATATCAAGAATAATATAGGGCCGAGAACTGATCCTTGCGGAACACTTATTTCAATACGCTTTTTTTTCGTAAGAAGAATCATTTAGTTGGACATACTGATAACGATTACTTAAAAAACTTCTTAGAAAATTTAATGATTTACCCCTCAAACCATACACCTCACACTTCTTAAGTAGAAGTTCATGATCCACAGTGTCGAAAGCTTTCATCAGTTCTAAAAATATAGCACCTATTTTGAAACCTTTATCTAATACATCATTAATAATAGTTGTCAAATAAATCATCGCCTGTTCCGTTGTCCTTTTTCTACGGAACCCAAATTGTGTCTCTACCAGTAACTTATGATCCTCCGAAAAACTCATCATTCTAATACTAAAACACTTCTCTAAAACACGGGAAATAATGGGTAAAACAGATATCGGTCTATAGTTTCCTGGGTCATTTGAATACCACCCTTATGAATTGGGGTTATACGGGAAACTTTAAAACAGTCTGGGAATTTTCCTTGACGAAAACACTCATTAATTAACCCACATAAAACTTCAGCTATAACAGGAAAAATACATTTAAGTGTTTTTAGAGTAATATGATCGCTACCAGATGAATTACTACGCAACCCATAAATAAATTTTTTAATTTCATCAACTGTTAGAAGTCTAAGGTGAAGAGACACATCAATGGGGTCCTTACATCAAGTAAGGACTCGAACGTTGGATCACCACTATCAGGTACAACTGACATAGCTATATTCAGACCAATATTCGAAAAATAACTCTGAAATTCATTGCATATGTCCTTTTCAGAATTCAAAGTCTTTCCCATTACACTAACTAATTCATCAGGTACACTATTTATTTTTAATCCAATCACTTCTTTTATTAGTCCCCAGGTTTTCTTAGGGCATCCTTCGACCTCCTTAAACTTTTTCTCAAAATATTTCTTTTTTTTCATTTCTTAAAATTGTATTCAACCTATTTCGATACATTTTATATAATTGCTTATTTTCTTGTGTCGGGTTAATTATTTGAGCTCTAAACAATTTATCTCTTACATTTATTTGCTTCAAAATCACCAGGACTAATCCAAGGTTTTTTACTTGAGTGCTTACTATTAAACGGTTTCAATATCATTACTTGACTTATCAAACTCTGCAACTTTTCATAAAATTAAACAAATTTCGAATTAGTGTCCTGAACATCGCCTAGAATATTGTACCAATCCACCATTTCTACATAATTTTGAAATTTTACCATCGCGCTTTTACTGATCACTGGAATCCTTGATTTTTTGCCATTAACCACCTTCGTGACAGTTTTAAAGCTAGCTGAAACTCCAAAGTGGTCAGATACATCGTTGATAAGGACCCTGGGAAGACTCAAGGGTATATTAGAAAGGATGTTATCCAGAAGCTTAGCTGATGTTCCCGTAATTCTTGTTCCCTAATATCAGTCAAATTATAAACTGCATCTAAAAGGAGTAAACATATCAAATTGAAAAATACATGATGAACACTTCACATGAGAACACTTCAATTACAATGAAACAAAAAACACTTAATAGTTTATTCGGCATGAAGAAAAATTAAATGCCAGCTATTTTCTGGTAAAAAATGAAAAACTCATCCATTTTAAATGTAATTAAATGAAATAATATGCAGACTGAAGTAGCTCCAGGAAGATGTTGAGATTTTCATCCTAGTTCGTCACTTTTGATCCAAGCAAAATGGTAACACACTCAGTATCAATTATTAAGTTTAAGCTTTGATTTCCAAATGCTCACAAAAATTACCAAATTTAAGAAAGTCGCAACAATAAGTCACCTGTGGTCAAAACACACAAAGACTCCTCTTAGATTCCCACCCAGGCTCAAAGTCTCTGCTATGGTCATTTCCATGGAAATCTCCAAAGAGTTTCTTTTTAGAATTACTTTGAAGTGTAGTTAGGAGTATTTAGTTTTTTTTACTTTTCTTCGAAGCTTTGTAAAAGGTGTCAATATATTCCAAATGCTTAATTTCTTTTATCTCTGAATATTTTCGATCGTTATTCGTGGGGTGATTGAGTTTTTTAAACCACTGTAGATACTTAGGAACGTTGCAACATCTAGTATCCTGAGGTCATAAGACTGTAAAAGACTCCTCCCTGAACCCCCCCAATTGAAAGCTTTTATTATGACCTGGCCTTTTAATGTAACTTGGGCACTAAACCAAGGGCGCCATCGTCACTCGAGCGCAACTTTAGGTGGGGATGTCGATATCGCTTTCGTCACACCCATTCGTTTTAGTGTGAATCTGCCTGATACTTATGAATGAATGTTTTCAAATTAAACCCGTTGCATCAATAAGAAAAAAAAACGGGTTGGACGCATATGTCCATTTCCCCTTGGACGATAAAACTATGCAAGTGCTGTATCAAGTATTACTCACGAAAATCTTGTTAATTTTTGTCAACTTTTCAACTTTTTGGCATCCCTGCTTTCAATAAAAAAAGATCAAGGTACTATCACTTATATCTAATAACTCCCTTTCCCCCCCTATGGATACTATCTTGATAGGATACCGTCTCTGCTTTAAATAAAAAAAATAATTAACTTATTGCCACCCCTGCTTTAAAAAAAATCGAGGTATTATCATATAAATATGATAGCTCACTACCCCCCCTCCCTCTTTATACCACCTTGATAAAATGCCGTCTCTGCTTTAAATTAAAAAAAAATTACTTTTTGAGATTCCTGCTTTCAATAAAGAAATTTCGAGATATTTTCATTTAAATGTAATACCTCCCTACCCCCTCTGGATACCACCTTGATAGGATACCGTCTTAGCTTTCATTAGAAAAATAATTTACTTAATAATTAACTATGTCACTATATGGTTCAAACAAACACACAAAATAACGTTAAACAACTTAGTGTTCATTGAAAAAAATTGAGGGTATGAGTAAAGGGGTACAAACACAAGAACACAAATGTCGAAATTATTCAGATATATCTCAAATTATTGGAAAACTGAGTCATAGATTGGCCGTGGCATTCAATAAGATCCAAAGAATCTAATTAAAAGGGGGCACACACAAAAGCCAAATTAGGCCAGTAGACTATGAAAAATTGTAAAATACACAAGACAATAACCAAGTCCTAATGGGGGGCCCTGGGTCTATCAAAATATTTCAATGGTTTCCCAGGGAATTTGATATCATTTTCTTCTGTCTCCACTTTAAATGAAAAAAATATTTATTCTTTTGGCATCCCTGCTTTCAATAAAAAAAAACAAGGTATTATCACTTAAAAATGATAGCCCCCCCTATAGGCAATAATTTAAAAATTATTTATGAGTCATATTTTTGGGGTAGCTTCCGAACAATTGAGTATTAAACATTCTGACCTTCAACAATTGAGTATTAAACATTAAGAAAATCTTATCTAAAAACAGCAAAAAAAAAAAAAAATCTGAAAAATTATAATTCAGTATTAGAAGCAATCTGTCGGCTGTCAATTTAAAAATACAAATGAAGGCTGAAGCTGTATAGTAGTGAATTCGTTATATAATTCTATTAAATTTGAAAATAAAATTTTTGACTACGAACGATATTAGAAATAGCGATTGGGAAACTACATTCGAAATGTTTTTTTTTCAACACATGAAGAACTGTGTATATTGCAATATTTGCAATTGCATATTGCATCTGTCTGGTTTTTATGCAAAGTAACAAAAGAGACGAAAATTAATGAACAAGAGAGTAGTGAAGAATTATGGTATGCAAAGTAATATTTGGCAGGGAAGTCACTGGTGATAAATCGCTAGAGGTGGCACCGTGATTGCGTGATTTTCGGGGATTCGGGGAACCAAATTTTTTTCAGGGTGACGCATAGATTTTCGGGGAAATACTCGAAAATTTGGGGATAGTGCAAGCCCTGCTTGATTTTTAATCTGGAAAATTGAAATACTAAACCACACGAGAAGGAAAAGCTTTGACTTTGCGGTTGACGCAATAAAGAATTGCCGCAAAATTAATTTAAAGTCGACCGAACGCCGCCGCCTCTGTCGGCGGTGGCGCGCCTTTGGCGCGCGGGCGGCGTTCCGACACTTCGGCGGCGTTTGACTGGGCCTCTCGTCGGCGGCGTTCGGTCGATCCGCCGGCGGGGTGCCGGGGTCTAGCTAAGACTAGGAATAAATGGAGAGGAGGAGGGGGTGTTGGGTAAGGAGAAGATCAAGTGAAAAACTTCATTTACGAAGGTTATATTGTTAGTATAGATGATGGGTGCAGTGAAGAGGTAGAATAGCCAAGGCCCAGGGTGTTCTTTTTTTTTTACAGTTGAAGAAAGTTTGGAACAGTAGGAAGATAAGTCTGAGAACCAAAACTAGAATATTGGAAGCTATAATGATGACAGTGGTCAAGTATGGTTCTGAAGCGCAAGAGCTCCTAAAAACGGAGGAGGATTTGCTAGATGTTTTCCAGAAGAATTCGCTACGGATTGTTTTTGGTACCTGTTTGACTGATTGTATCTCAAACAGCAAGTTGTACAAAAAATATGGTTCAATCTTGCTTTCTAGGGTTGTAATTAGAGAAAGGTTGAGATAGCTGGGACACGTTCTGCGGATGAAGGATGACATATTGTCAAAGATTGTTCTTATTGGCGAACCGTCTTGGGCTAAACCAGGGCTTTCTAAACTTTTTTCATTAACGACCCCATTTATAATTGCAAGTTTTCTGGCGACCCCATATAAGTATAACTGAAAGACAAATAAATATTTTTTGATGATTCATTTATTAGGTAACAGTATACATGTGCAGATGACAATATGTAATTTTAGAATTTGTTTTAAAACAAAAAAAAATCTAAAATAAAAAATTCAACATAAGTTGAAAAGTTGTTTTTATTATATTTAAAGAAATTATATGCGCTATTTTCATCAAAATTGCATTTTTTGCAGTAACATAAATGAAAGAGTATTCAGGCCGTCTTAGTTCTATCGAATATATTTGAATGCAGCCGTTGGTTGATAAATATTAAATTAAAATAAAAAGACAAACTTTAGTGAAATGGATGTGTCTGTTTTTTTTTATTGCATGACAAATTAAATCTTGGTGGAATGTTTGACACTGCTGGACTTAAGACATTTTCAACATTTTTTAGCGATGAACGATATTGGGGATCGATACGTGTCAAACTCAGAAAGTAACTTCACATAAATATGTGATGTTGAATGGCAGAAGAACATATAATGCAATATCTGCGATTGTAGGAAATTCAGTTCTAGTTCTGATTCAGAATTCAGCCAAGGTTTTTTTTGGAAATTGTAGTTTTAAGTTTGAATCACTCGAAAGCTCAGCAAATTCCTCTTGAGCTTTAAGTGGCATGTGATCAATCGCAATTTAAGCAATACAAAACATGTTTAGGAATCCAAGCTACCTTTTTGAAATCAATCTTTAATATAAAATATGTACGGAACTAGGTTTCTTGCGCTTTTAAGTGATCTACGATAATTTTTGCAATAAAAGTTTTACATTGATTTCTCTCGACTATAAAATTGTCGACACTGAAAAATATTTCGAAAGATTTTTTTCTATCCTATCTTTCCAAATTTTAATCTTTTCAATAAAACTTTCAATTTTATAATTAGAAGTTATATTTTATAATTATCACAATTTTTTCCTTGAAGAGACAAGTTGAGATCGTTTTATATCGCAAAGATGTCCGACAAATAACACAGCTTGGATAGTCATAAGTCGTTTTGAAGAGAAGCAACGAGTTCACGTTTTCGTTCGGTTAAGGATATTTCAATTCTATATTTTAATATAAATAAGCTTTTTAAACTTTAACCTCTTGACAACCATCTTACTTCTGCATTTAATAATAAAGCTGTATAGACGGAATCCATATCATTGGTAGCGCAATCGCGCTGCCAAGTAACGAACGATGTTAGCACAATGTACTTTTTTTTTCCATACCAGGGCAATTCGTATGGAAGGATTTGTCGTAGAAACTTCGAAAAGCGCTCATTCGATTGGAAATTGGTGTGGCTAGTGCCCTTTTTAATAGTCGAAAGTGATTGGAGGGCAACTAGCCCCCCCCCCCACGCCCATCATTGCCCCAAACACATCCAATCAAAATTTCGAGATAGCCATTTTGTTCAGCGTAGTTGATTTCCAGATAAAAAATATGTTTTTGAGGAGGATACTCCCCCACTACCCTCAGGGCAAGGGTTTAAGTTATGCCCTGGGGGCGTATAAGAACGATGTTGGCACAATGTGTCATTTATTATTTTTTTCCTTTAGAGCAGGGCACTTCGTATCGAAGAAGTTGGCGTAGAAACTTCAAAAGAGCTCATTCAATTGGAAATTGGAGTAGCTTGTGCCCCTTTTAATAGTCGAAAGTGATTGGAAGGCGAGTAATACCCCTTCGACGCCCCCCATTTCCTGAAACACATCCAATCAAAATTTAGGGATAGCCATTTTGTTCAGCGTAGTTGATTTCCAGATAGAAATTATGTTTTTGAGGAGGAAACTCCCCCACACTCCTCAGGGCAAGGGTTGTAAGTTATGCCCTGGGGGCATATAAGGTTTTTATAGAAGGTATTGTCTTCTATATATAGAAGACAACGCCTTTCAATTGGTTTTTATATAAGGTTTTATAGAAGGTATCCCTGTGAGGGGGGAGGCAACTACCAATTAAAATTTTGAGATAGCCATTTTATTCAACGTAGTTTTAAGTTCTGGAAATTAGGTCTTTGAGAATGACAACCCCCCCCCCCACAGCCCTCAGGGCAAGGGTTGTAAGCTATGCCATGGGGGCATATAAGGTTTTTACAGAACATGTTGTCGTAAAAACTTCAAAAAGGGCTCATTTGATTGGAAATTGAAATAGCTAGCGCCCTTTTTTTTTGAAAGTCGAAAGTGATTGGAAGGCAACTAACACCCCTTCCGCGCCCACCATTTCCCCAAACACATCCAATAAAATTTTGAGATAGCTATTTTGTTCCACGCAGTTCAAAGTTTAGGAAATTATACCTTTGAGCAGGACACTCCCCCCATAGTCTTAAGGGCAAGGATTATAACTTATGTCCTGGGGGCATATAAGATTCTTATTGAAATATTTGTCGTAGAAACTTGAAAAAGGGCTCATTCGGTTGGAAATTCAAAGGGCTAGTGCCCTTTTTCATAGTCGAAACTGATTTGAGGGCAACCATCCCCTCTCTCAAGCCCACCTTTTGCCCAAACACATCAAATAAAAAATTTAGATAGCCATTTTATTCAACATCGTTGAAAGTTTTGGAAATTAGGTCTTTAAGGATGACAACCCCTCCCCCCACAGCCCTCAGGGCAAGGGTTGTAAGCTATGCCCTGGGGGCATATAAGGTTTTTACAGAACATGTTGTCGTAGAAACTTCAAAAAGGGCTCGTTCGATTGGAAATTGAAATAGCTAGCGCCCTTTTTTTTTGAAAGTCGAAAGTGATTGGAAGGCAACTAACACCCCTTCCGCGCCCACCATTTCCCCAAACACATCCAATAAAATTTTGAGATGGCTATTTTGTTCCACGCAGTTCAAAGTTTAGGAAATTATATCTTTGAGCAGGACACTCCCCCCATAGTCTTAAGGGCAAGAATTATAACTTATGTCCTGGGGGCATATAAGGTTTTTAGTGAAATCTTTGTCGTAGAAACTTGAAAAAGGGCTCATTCGATTGGAATTTCAAAGGGCTACTGCTCTTTTTCATAGTCTAAAGTGATTGGGGGGCAAGTAACCCTCCTCTCACGCCCGCCTTTTTCCCAAACACATCCAATAAAAAATTTAGATAGCCATATTATTCAACGTAGTTGAAAGTTTTGAAAATTAGGTCTTTAAGGATGACAGCCCTCCTCCCCCCACATCCCTCAGGTCAAGGGTTGTAAGCTATGTCCTGGGGGCATATAAGGTTTTTACATAACATTTTGTCGTAGAAGCTTCAAAAAGGGCTCGTTTGATTGGACATTGAAATAGCTAGCGCCCTTTTTTTTTGAAAGTCGAAAGTGATTGGAAGGCAACTAATACCCCTTCCGGGCCCACCATTTCCCCAAACACATCCAATAAAATTTTGAGATAGCTATTTTGTTCCACGCAGTTCAAAGTTTAGGAAATTATATCTTTGAGCAGGACACTCCCCCCATAGTCTTAAGGGCAAGAATTATAACTTATGTCCTGGGGGCATATAAGGTTTTTATTGAAATCTTTGTCGTAGAAACTTGAAAAAGGGCTCATTCGATTGGAAATTCAAAGGGCTAGTGCCCCTTTTAATAGTCGAAAGTGATTTGAGGGCAACTAACCCCTCTCTCACGCCGAACTTTTCCCCAAACACATCAAATCAAAAATTTAGATAGCCAGTTTATTCAACATCGTTGAAAGTTTTGGAAATTAGGTCTTTAAGGATGACAACCCCTCCCCCCCACAGCCCTCAGGACAAGGGTTGTAAGTTATGCCCTGGGGGCATATAAGGTTTTTCTTGAAAGCGTTGTCATAGAAACTTCAAAAGGGCTCATTCAATTGGAAATTGAAAGGGCTAGTGGCTTTAATAGTTGAAAGTGATTGGAGAGCGACTAACGCCCCTCTCTCGCCCACCATTTCCCCAAACACATCCAATCAAAAGTTTGAGATATTCATTTTGTTCAACGTAGTTGAAAGTTCTGGAAATTAGGTCTTTTAGGGTGATAACCCCCTCAGAGCCCTCAGTGCAAGGGTTGTAAGTTATGCCCTGCGGGCATATAAGGTTTATATCGAAAGTTGAAATTGGAAATTGGGATTAGAAATTGAAATTGCCCTTTTTAATAGTCGTAAGTGAGTGGAGAGTAATTACCCCCCCCCCCCTCTCACGTCCACCATTTCCGCAAAAACATTCAATCAAAGTTTAGAGATAGCCATTTTGTTAAACGTAGTTGAAAGTTCTGGAAATTATGTATTTAAGGATAACAAACCCCCCAGAGCCCCCAGGGCTAAGGTTGCAAGTTATGCCCTGGGGGCGCATAAGGTTTTTGTAGATAGAGTTGTCGTAAAACTTCAAAAGGGGCTCATTTAATTTTAAATTGAGAGGACTAGTGCCCTGTTTAATAGTCGAAATTGATTGGAGGGTAACTAACCCCCCTCTCACGCCCACCATTACTCCAAAGACATCCAATCAAAATTTTCAGATAACCATTTTGTTCAACGTAGTAGAAAGTTCTGGAAATTAGGTCTTTGAGAATGACACCCCCCAGCCCTCAGGGCAAGGGATGTAAGTTATGGCCTGGGGGCATATTAGGTTTTTATTTATTTATTATTTTTTTTTTTATTCTAATATTCACGGCGCCAGGTACTTCAAAGTATCTGATATGCCGCTATTCGTTTACCTCTTTCAATGGCCTCGAGGTTTTAAATGTCTATCGAACCTTCTTTTGAAGGTGTCAACAGAGGGATTTGCAGGGATAATATCCCCAGGAAGATTGTTCCAGATAGAAGTGCAACGCCGGATGAAGCTGTTCCTCTAGTACTCGGTTTTCGGCGTATCCTCCTTTAGATAATTGGACCGAGCTGTGGGCCTTCGTGTCTGCCTTTTCGGCTGGACAAAGGGGGGCGCAATTCGAGAGTGCTCGTTTGAGGGAGCCTAATTAATTTACTTGTAGGAAACTGCCATCAAAGCTATATCAAAGCTTTTATTTAGAGGCTGGATCAATTTTTTTATAGAGGCGCAGCCCGCCCTGTTTGCCCTAATCAGAATCTTCTGAACTGGCGCCAACAGCGTTTTCGGAGCACCAGCATAAAGCGGGCATCCATATTCCGCTATGGGTCTGATGCAAGACTTGTAGAGTGGGATGATCGAGCTTGATGGAAGAAGGTTTTTGCAGCGAAGAGTAACTCCCAGCTTTCTTGCGCAGGAGGTTCTCACCCGATCAAGGTGGTTTTTCCAAGAGAGATCGGTGGAGAAATGAATCCCCAGTAGACGAAGCTCGTCGACTCTCTTTATAGCTTCATTTTTGAAGCTTCATTTGATTGGAAATTGAAAGGGTTAGTGCCTTTTTTAATAGTTGACAGTGATTGGAGAGCGACTAACGCCCCTCTCACGCCCATCATTTCACCAAACACATCCAATCAAAATTTTGAGATAGCCATTTTGTTTAACGAAGTTGACAGTTCTGGAAATTAGGTCTTAGAAGATGACAACCTCCCTAACAGCCCTTAGGGTAAGGGTTGTAATTAATGCCCTGGGGCGTATAAGGTGTTTAAAGAAAGCGTCGTTGTTTCAAAAAGAGCTCATTGAATTGGAAATCAAAAGGCCTAGTGCCCTTTTTAATAGTCGAAAGTGATTGGAAGGCTTGACACTTTCATAGGCAGCGCACTAGCGCTGCCTAAGTAAAGAACGATCTGGGCACAATGTGTTGTTTTTTGGTTCTTCATACCGGGGCACTTCGTATCGAAGGAGTTGTCGTAGAAAATTCGAAAAGGGCTCATTCGATTGCAAATTGGAGTGGCTAGTGCCCTTTTTTAATAGTCAAAAGTGATTGGAGGACAACTAGCCCCCCCCCCCACGCCCTTCATTCCCCCGAACACATCCCATCAAAATTTTGAGATAGCCATTTTGTTCAGCGTAGTTGATTTCCAGATAGAAAATATTTCTTTTAGGAGGACACTCCCCCACAACCCTCAGGGCAAGGGTTTTAAGTTAGGTCTTGGTGGCATATAAGCTTTTATAGAATGTGTTGTCGTAGAAAGTTCAAAAAAAGCTCATTCAATTGGAAATTAAAAGGGCTAGTGTCCTCTTTAATAGTCCAAAGTGATTGGAGGTCAATTAGCCCCCCCCCACGCTCATAATTCCCCCTAACACATCCAATTAAAATTTTGAGATAGCCGTTTTGTTTAGCGTAATTGATTTCCTGATAGAAAATATGTTTTTGAGGAGGACACTCCCCCCCAATACTTGGGGCTAGGTTTGTATGATAGATCCCGGGGGTATATAAGGTTTTTTATCGAAGGTGTTGTCATAGAAACTTAACAAAACGCTCATTCGTCTGGAAATTCAAAGGGCTAGTGCCTTGTTTGATTATTAAAAGTGATTGGACAGTAACTAACTCCCCTCTAACTCCCACCTATTCCCCAAACACATCCAATCAAAATTTTGAGATAGCCATTTTGTTCAACGTAGTTTAAAGTTATGGAAATTAAGTCTTTGAGGATCACAACCCTCAGCACAATGGTTATAAGGTTTGGTCTGGGGGCATGTACAGTTCTTATATAACGCGTTATCGTATAAACTTCTAAAACGGCCATTTGATTTGAAACTGAAATGATTAATGCCCTATCTATAAGTCAAAAATTATGGGGTGGCAACTAACCCTCTCTCACGCCCACCATGTCCCCAAACACAACCAATCAAAATTTTGAGATTTCCATCTTATTCGACTCACTTTAATTTCAGGAAATTATACCTTTAAGAACTATACGCCCCTCAGAGTCTTCAGGGCAAGGGTTGTAAGCTATGCCCTGGGGGAATATAAGTTTTTATCGAAATCTTTGTCGTAGAAACTTGAAAAAGGGCTCATTCGATTGGAAATTCAAAGATGTAGTGCCGTTTTTAATAGTCGAAAATGATTTGAGGGCAACTAGCCCCCCTCTCTTGCCCACCTTTTCCCCAAACACATCCAATCAAAATTTTTAGATAGCCATTTTGTTCAGTGTTGTGGATTTCCAGATAGAAATTATGTTTTTGAGGAGGACACTCCCACACAGCCCTCAGGGCAAGGGTTGTAAGTTATGCCCTGGGAACATATAAAGAAACTTCAAAAAGGGCTCATTCGATTGGAAATTGAAATGGCTAGTGCCCTTTTCAATAGTCGAAAGTGATTGGAAGGCAACTAACACCCCTTTTACGCCCACCATTTCTCCAAACATATCCAATCAAAGTTTTAGATAGTCATTTTGTTCCACGCAGTTTAAAGTTCAGGAAATTATATCTTTGAACAGGACACTCCCCCCCCACAGTCTTCAGGGCAAGGGTTATGAGTTATGCCCTGGGGGAATATAAGGTTTTTATTGAAATCTTTGTCTTAGAAACGTTAAAAAGGGCTCCTTCGATTTGAAATGCAAAGGGCTATTGCACTTTTTAATAGTCAAAAGTGATTTGAGGGCAACTAACCCCCCACTGACGCCCACCTTTTCCCCATACACATCCAATCAAAATTTTTCGATAGCCATTTTATTCAACGCAATTGAAAGTTTTGGAAATTAGGTCTTTAAGGATGACAACCCGTCCCCCCACAACCCTCAAGGCAAGGGTTTTAAGTTATGCCCTGGGAACATGTAAGGTTTTTATTGAAATTGATGTTGTAAAAACATCCAAAAGGGCTCATTCAATTGAAAGGGCTATTGCCCTTTTAAAAGTCGAAAGTGATTGAAGGGCAACTAACCCCCCTCTCATGCCCACCATTTTCCCAAACACATCCAGTCAAAATTTTGAGATATCCATTTTGTTCAACGTATTACCTTGTCTAACTGACTTAATAAATCTATCACTCCAGACCGGCGAATTCCCAAGTGGTCTTAAACTGGCAAAGGTAATACCATTGTATAAAGGGGGGAAGAAACAAGAACTATCGAATTGGCGACCGATTTCGTTATTACCTATTTTTTCTACAATCTATGAAAAGATAATTCACAGGAGACTTTATGAATATTTGGATAAACTAGGAATATTGTGTGACAGCCAATTTCGATTCCGCAGTAAACATTCTACTAGCCATGTTGTTCATCATCTTCTGGATGTAATCAATGGAGCTCTAGAAAAAGGTCTTATTCCTTTAACGATCTTTGTTGACTTCAAAAAAGCCTTGGACACTGTGGATTTTGAGTTGCTGCTGTGTCGCCTATCTAGTCTGGGGATAAAAGATGTTCGCTTGGATTGGTTTAAATTTTACTTGTATGGAAGGTCAACTAAAGTAATGATAGATGACATCGTTAGCGGAGTCTATCCTGTAAAATGTGGAGTTCCTCAGGGCTCAGTCCTTGGTCCATTACTCTTTCTCGTATACATAGATACTCTGAGGTTCTACCTGCCTGAAGCAACTGTTACAGCATTTGCAGATGATACTGCTTTGACGATTTCTGCACAGTCACTGGAAGAACTAGTAGATAATGCAAACCGAACGCTGGAAAACCTTTTGGTGTTTACCTCCTTGAGTTACCTTGCTGTTAATACTTCTAAGACAAATTATTTGATTTTTAGTAGGGTAGGAAAAATTGTAAATAGTGCTTCCGTAGTATTTGAAAATTTTTCACTTTCACAGGCTTTTGAAAATAAATATTTAGGATTTTATGCTGATAATAATTTGAGTTGGAAGAAACACATAAATATGATTTCTTCTAAACTTGCACGAGGTCTTGGAGTGATGCGGCGTTTGAAACACGTGTTACCCTTCTGTGTCTTAAGAAATATGTATCATACTGTTTTTCATCCTTTTATTGTTTAGGGTTGATGTATTTATGCATCTAATTTTACTTCAAATATTAAAAGACTGTAGATTCTTCAGAATAAGGCACTTCGAGTACTGGGTGAGTTTGTTCAGTATGAGCACACGCGTGAATCTTTTATTAGTTTTAGAATTTTAAATATTCATCAGATCAGAGACCATCAGGCGGGAGTGTTTACTTACCAGGTGCTTAATAGATTATCTCCAGAAAATTTTAGAGTTTTTTTAAGTTTAATTCTGATTATCATCATCATAGGACAAGAGGTCGTGGAAGCTTAGTCTCAGAAATAAAGAGTACAAGTCGATCTAGTTTTGTAATTAGAAATTATTCAGTTAATTTGTGGAATGGTTTCCCGGAGAGCACTAGGGAGTCAGAAAGCCAGTTTGAGTTCAAAATTAGATTAAAAAAATTTTTGGTGGGTGGGAATTAATTTTTTTTTTTTTTTTTTTTTATATTTATTTAAAAAAATGTTAAATTGTAATTAAGTTGTAAAACAAAAAGTTAAAAAAAAAAGTTAAATTGAGTTAATTTGTATTGAATGGTATGAAAAAAGTAGAAAAGAGAAAGAGTATTCGAAAGTTCTAGAAATTAGGTCTTTTAGGATGAGAGCTTTCAGTGCAAGGGTTGTAAGTTATGCCCTGGGGGCATATAAGGTTTGTATAGAAATTTGTTGTAGAAATTTCAAAAGGGGCTCATTTGATTGTAAATTGAAATTGCTCTTTTTAATAGTCAAAAGTGAGTGGAGAGTAAATACCCCCCCCCCCTCTTACGCCCTCCATAACCCAAACACATTCAATCAAAGTTTAGATATAGCCATTTTGTTCAACGTAGTTGAAAGTTCTGGAAATTATGTATTTAAGGATGACAAACCCCCCAGTGTCCCCAGGGCGAAGGTTGTAAGTTATGCCATTGAGAGGGCTAGTGCCCTTTTTAATAGTTGAAAGTGATTGGACGGTAACTAACCCCTCTCTCACGCCCACCATTCCCCCAAACACATCCAATCAAAATTTTAAGATAGCCATTTTGTTCAACGTAGTAGAAAGTTCTCGAAATTAGGTCTTTGAGGATCACAACCCCCCCCCCCAGTCCTACGAACATGAGTTTTAATTTATCCCCTGGGGACTTATAAGGTTTCTATTAAAAGCGTTATTATAGAAACTTCAAAAGGGCTCAGTCGATCAGTAATTGATAGGGCTTGTGCCTTTTTTATTGATGAAAGTGATGGGAAAAAGACTAACGACCCTTTCATGCCCAACATTTTCCCAGACACATCCAATCAAAATTTTGAGATAGCCATTTTGTTTAACGTAGTTGAAAGTTCTGGAAATTAGGTCTTAAGAGGATGACAACCATCCTCACAGCCCTTAGGGTAATAGTTGTAATTTATGCCCTGGGGGCATATAAGGTGTTTATAGGAAGTATTGTCGTAGAAACTCAAAAAGGGCCCATTTGATTGAAAATCGAAAGGCCTAGTGCCCTTTTTAATAGTCGAAAGTGACTGGAAGGCTTGACATTTGTATAGTAAAGATCGATGTGGGTATAATGTATTATTTTGTTGTTGTTGTTGTTGTTGTTTAGACCTGGGCACTTTGTATCGAAGGAGTTGTCGTAGGAAATTCCAAAAGGGCTCATTCGATTGAAAATAGAAAGGGCTGATGCCCTTTTTAATGGTCGAAAGAAATTGGAGGATAACTAATCCCCCTCCCACGCCCACCCTTCCATTTGACTTTATGTTTAAAAACTAAATGTTTACATAAGATTAAATCAAAATGCACTGTGTTAATGCTAATTCCCAATAAGGCATCTCAGCAGTATCCCAAGAACGACTGAGGGTTTTATGTTCAAATTTTTGGGGCTGCTTCTGCTCTTAAAATTTAACCAAATGAAAATAGCGAAAGTGTATCCAAGCTATCAAAGAAAGTAAACAGATTTGCTTGCGGATGGTATCAAGTTTTCCATTTCAGGTCAACTAGACGAGGTATGAAACTAAATTAAATACTTCTATTTGTGTCCAGATTTTTAAGAGGGCGTATGTTGTTAAAAATTGCTGAAAATTTTTTTCCAGCATACAAATAGCAGGCCAAACTATAAGTCTTTAAAAAAACGAAAAGATTTAAAGTATTATTTTCTTTTTCTCTGAAAAGACTATGTCAATATAAAACGAACAGAAATCAATTAAAAAAGATTTTCCACAAAATAAGTTTTTCAAAGAAAAGTAAAGAACTCCATTAAACAAAAAATGAGCAAAAATCAAATCAAATACCAAGCGTGAAACTACCACAAATCAGCATCAATAAATAAATGAAACTCAAAACGAACAGAAATTACAATAAATAACCGAGTCAAACTCAAAACGAGTAGAAATTAACATAAGTTGGGCTCAAAACCCCTATGCCTTCCCAAGGCCAGAATATAATTTGCACTTTACTGAAAAAAATACAAATGAATGTGCATTGTCAGTTTAATATACATATACTGATATTTAGTAATCAAAATCTTAATATTATTTTATTTATTAAAATTATAAAAGTAAGAACATTTATATTTTTCATTTATTACGTAACACCTCGCTCTTTACGCTCAAGTTTTTTTTATTGTTTTAAAAAGTATAGTTGTGAGACAGAGTGAAACCTTTGCGAAGAGCGAGGCGTTGAGGAGGGGGACCGCCGCTTTCATATACGGAATAATTTCTGGTCATTTTAAGTTTTAGTGTCGCTCCTTACTTTCAGTTAAAAAAAACTAGTTTTTTTTAATTTAATTTCTGAATGTTTTTGAATTACTGCAGCTTCGATTTTGGCTAACCGTACATGAATAATTAAAACGAAATTTGCATCTTATTTTTACTTTTTTTGGCTAAATGGCTTTCTCGAAATTTTGTTCTGACGTAACTTACGAATTAACTTACGTAACGAACTTCTATATTCTTATGTTTTTATTTCGTATATTAGGGAGTTCGCCCCCTATTTAATACCTCACTCTTTACGCTAAAGTTTTAATTTTGTTCGAATCACAAACCCCTGAATCACAAAGACCGGTCAATTAGAATAGATAGCTCTTTTGAAAGTACTAAAAAAAAACTTTAAAGAGGGAGGTATTGACTAGGAGGCGAACCTCCTCATATACGTAATAATTTCTGTTCGTTTTAAGTTTTAATGTTGCTCCTTACTTTCAGTTGAAAAAACTTGTTTTTTTTTAAATTTAATTTCTGATTGTTTTTTAAATAATGCTGGAAAATCCGGGGCTCCCTTCATAGAAATGTCACTTCACCAAAGTAGAGAGGACCCTATAACTCGTGACGGGGAACCATATATGGGCATAGAGTCCCTAGGGAGATGGTTTTTGTCAGTGAGAATGAAAAAACAGGATTTTTCTCACTTGAAAAAACAGGATTTTTCTCACTTTGATGGATGTTTCTTGGAGGGTTATGAGTGTTAGTCAATTTATTTGATGTTTTTCATGGATGTCAACAGCAATTTAGGGATATTTTAAGGTTTTTGTCACTGAAAATGAAAAAACAGAATTCTTTACACATTTATGGATGTTTTTTTGGACGGTTAATAGTGTTGGTCAATTTATTTGTTGTTTTTTGTTGTTTTTCCTGTATGTCAATAGCAATTTATATCAGTTTTATGGTTTTTGTCAATAACTCTTTAGAGTTTTGTCTCTCTAAATAACTCTTTAGAGTTTAGGTTTTGTCAATAACTCTTAAGAGTTAAGCTAAAACTCTTAACTAAAACTAAAATAAACAATAACTCTAATTAAAACTCTAAGCTACGACTCTAAGCTAAAACTATAAACTCTTAACTATAAATAAACTAAACGAAACTTCAACCCTAACTAAAACTCTAATCGAAGACTTTAAGGTAAAACTTAAAACTCTTAACTAAAACTAAACTAAACTAGAACTCTAACTAAAACTCTAAGCTAAGACTTTAAGGTAAAACTCTAAACTCTTAACTAAAACTAAACTAAGCTAGAACTCTAACTAAAACTCTAAGCTAAGACTTCAAGCTAAAACTCTAAACCCTTAACTATAACTAAACTAAACTTCAACTCTAAGTAAAACTCTAAGATATTACTATAAGTTAGAACTCTAAAATATTTTCTAAACTAAAATATAACTTAAACAAAAACTCTGAGCTAAGACACTAAGATATAACTCTAAACTCTTAACTAAAACTAAACTAGAACTCTAAGTAAAACTCTAAGCTAAGACTCTAAGCTAAAAACTCTAAATTGTTACCTATGACTAAACTAAACTTCAACAAAAACTCTAAGCTATGACTCTATGATAAAACTCTAAACTCTTAACTAAACTAAACTAGAGCTCCAACAAAAACTCTAAACTACGACTCTAAGCTAAAAACTCTAAATTCTTAACTATAACTAAACTAATCTTCAACTCTAACTATAACTCTAAGCTAAGACTAAGCTAAAACTCTAAACTCTTAACTAAAACTAAACTAAAACTCTAACAAAAACTCTAAGCTAAGACTCTAAGCTAAAACTATAAACTCTTAACTAAAACTAAACTAAACTAGAGCTTCAACAAAAACTCTAAGCTAAGACTCTAAGCTAAAATTCTAAACTCTTAACTAAAACTAAACTAAACTAGAACTCTAACTAAAAACTCTAAGGTAGGACTATAATCTAAAACTATTAATTCTTAACAATTACTAAATTAAACTTCAAGTCTAACTATAACCCTAAAATAAGACTCTAATCAAAAACTATAACTAAAACTAAACTAGAACAATAACAAAAAATCTAAGATATGACTCCAAGCTAAAAACTAAAGTCTTAACTAAAATTAAAATAAACTAGAACTCTAACAAAAACTATGAGCGAAAATTCTAAACTTAAACTCTAAACTCTTAACTAAAACTAAAGTAAACTAAAACACTAACTAAAATTCTAAGCTAAGACTCTAAGGTAAAACACCAAACGCATAACTAAAACTAAACTAGAACTCTAACTGAAACTCAAAGGTAAAAAATCAAACTCTAAGCTAAGACTATAAGGTAAAACTCTATACTCTTAAATAAAACTAAAATAAACTAGAACTCTAGCAAAAACTCTAAGTTAAGACTCAGTTAAAACTCTAAACTTTTAACTAAAACTTAACAAAACTATAACTTAAATTAAAAATATAAGCTATGACTCTAAGATAAAAATATAAATTATGAACTGTAACTAAACTAAAATTTAACTCTAACTAAAACTCTAAGCTAAGACTCTATGGTAAAACTCTAAACTCTTAACTAAAACTAAATTAAAATAGAACTCTAAATAAAACTAAACTATTACTATAAGCTAAAAACTCTAAACTATTAACTAAAACTAAAATAAACTAGAACTCTAACAAAAACTCTAAGATAAGACTCTAAGCTAAAACTCTAAACTCTTAACTAAAACTGAACTAAACTAAAACTCTAAGCTAAGTCTCTAAGGTAAAACACCAAACTCTTAACTATAACTAAACTAGAACTCTAACAAAAACTCTAAGCTAAGACTCTAAGCTAAAACTCTAAACTCTTAACTATTACTAAACTAAACTATAACTCTAACACAAACTATAATCTAAGACACTAAGCTAAAACTCTAAACTCTTAACTAGAAGTAAACTAAACTAGAACTCTAACAGAAACTCTAATATAAGAATCCAATATAAAAAATATAGAATCTTAACTATAAATAAAATAAACTAGAACTCTAACACAAAATATAAGCTAAGACTCTAAGCTAAAATTATAAACTATTAACTAAAACTAAACTGAACTAGAACTCTAACTAAAACTCTAAGCTATGACTCTAAGGTAAACTCTAAACTCTTAACTATAACTTTACTAAACTACAACTTTAACTAAAACTCTAAGCTATGACTCTAAGCTAAAACTCTAAATTCTTAACTAAACTAGAACTCTAACTAAAACTCTAAGCTAAGACTCTAAGGTAAAACTCTAAACTCTTAACTAAAACTAAACTAAACTAGAACTCTAACAAAAACTCTAAGGTTAGACTCTAAGCTAAAACTCTAAACTCTTAACTAAAACTTAACTAAACTACAACTTTAAGTAAAACTCTAAGCTAAGACTCTAAGATAAAACTCTAAATTCTTAACTGTAACTAAACTAAACTATAACTCTAACTACAACTCTAAGCTAAGACTCTATGGTAAAACTCTTAACTAAAACTAATCTAAACTAGAACTCTAACTAAAACTGTAAGCTAAGACTCTAAGCTAAAAACTCTATACTCTTAATTAAAACTAAACTAAACTAGAACTCTAACAAAAACTCTAAGCTAAGACTCTAAGCTACACAACTCTAAACTCTTAACTAAAACTAATCTGAACTAAAACTCTAAGCTAAGACTCTAAGGTAAAACTCCAAACTCTTAACTATATCTAAACTAAACTAGAACTCTAACAAAAACTCTAAGCTAAGACTAAGCTAAAACTCTAAACTCTTAACTATTACTAAAATAAACTTCAACTTTAACAAAAACTCTAAGCTAAGACTCTAAGCTAAAACTCTTAACTAAAACTAAACTAAACTAGAACTTCAACAAACACTCTAAGCTAAAAACTCTAAACTCTTAACTAAAACTAAACTAAACTAGAACTATAACAAAAACTCTAAGCTAAGACTCTAAGCTAAAACTCTAAACTCTTAACTAAAACTAAACTAGAACTCTAACTAAAACTCTAAGCTATAACTCTAAGGTCAAACTATAAACTCTTAACTAAAACTCAACTAAACTATAACTCTAACAAAAACTCTAAGCTAAGACTCTAAGCTAAAATTCTAAACTCCTAACTATTACTAAACTAAACTTCAACTCTAACAAAAACTCTAAGCTAAGACTCTAAGCTAAAATTCTAAACTCTTAACTAAAACTAAACTAGAACTCTAACTAAAACTCTAAGCTATGACTCTAAGGTAAAACACCAAACTCTTAACTATATCTAAACTAAACTAGAACTCTAACTAAAACTCTAAGCTAAGACTCTAAGCTAAAATTCTAAACTCTTAACTAAAACTAAACTAGAACTCTAAATAAAACTCTAAGCTATGACTCTAAGTTAAAACATCAAACTCTTAACTGTAACTAAACTAAACTAGAACTCTAACAACAACTCTAAGCTAAAACTCTAAGCTAAAAATCTAAACTCTTAACAATTACTAAACTAAACTTCAACTATAACAAAAACTCTAAGCTAAGACTCTAAGAGAAAAGTCTAAACTCTTAGTTAAAACTAAACTAAATTAGAACTTCAACAAAAAATATATGATATGAATCTAATCTAAAAACTATAAACTATTAAATAAAACTAAGATAAAATAGAAATCTAACAAAAACTCTAAGATAAAATTCTAAAATCTTAACTAAAACTGAACAAAACTAGAACTCTAAAGAAAACTCTAAGCTATAAATCTAAGGTAAAACACCAACTCTTAACTAAAACTAAACTAAACTAGAACTATAACAAAAACTCTAAGCTAAGACTCTAAGCTACAAAACTCTAAACTCTTAACTAAACTAAAACTCTAAGCTAAGTCTCTAAGGTAAAACTCCAAACTCTTAACTACATCTAAACTAAAATAGGACTCTAACAAAAACTCTAAGCTAGACTCTAAGCTAAAACTCTAAACTCATAACTATTACTAAACTAAACTTCAACTCTAACAAAAACTCTAAGCTAAGACTCTAAGCTAAAACTCAAAACTATTAACTAAAACTAAACTAAACTAGAACTTCAACAAAGATTCTAAGCTAAGACTCTAAGCTAAGAACTCTTAACTAAAACTAAAAAAAACTAGAACTCTAACAAAAACTCTAAGCTAAGACTAAGCTAAAATTCCAAACTCTTAACTAAAACTAAACTAAACTAGAACTCTAACTAAAACTCTAAGCTAAGACTCTAAGGTAAAACACCAAACTCTTAACTAAAACTAAACTAAACTAGAACTCTAACTGAAACTCAAAGGTAAAAAATCAAACTCTTAACTAAAATTAAACTAAACTAGAAATCTAACAAAAAAACTCTAAGCTAGGACTCTAAGCTAAAGCTCGAAACTCTTAACTAAAACATAACCAAACTAAAACTCTAAGCTATGACTCTAAGCTAAAACTCTAAATTCTTAACTCTAACTAAACTAAACTTCAACTCTAACTAAAACTCTAAGCTAAGACTCTAAGCTAAAACTCTAAACTCTTAACTAAAACTAAACTAGAACTCTAACAAAAACTCTAAGCTAAGACTCTAAGCTAAAACTCGAAACTCTTAACTAAAACTTAACCAAACTACAACTTTAAGTAAAACTATAAGCTATGAGTCTAAGCTAACACTCTAAACTCTTAACTGTAACTAAACTAAACTAGAACTCTGAATTAACCTATAAGCTAAGACTCTAAGCTAAAAACTCTAAACTCTTAACTAAAACTAAACTAAACTATAACTCTATCAAAAACTCTAAGCTAAAAAACTCTAAACTTTTAACTAAAACTAAACCAAACTAAAACTCTAAATTAAGTCTCTAAGGTAAAACTTCAAACTCTTACCTATAACTAAACTAAACTAGAACTATAACAAAAACTTTAAGCTAAGAATCTAAGCTAAAACTCTAAACTCTTAACTATAACTAAACTAAACTTCAACTCTAACCAAAACTGTAAGCTAGACTCTAAGCTAAAAACTCTAAATTCTTAACTAAAACTAAACTAGAACTTCAACAAAAACTCTAAGCTAAGACTCTAAGCTAAAAACTATAAACTCTTAACTAAAACTAAACTAGACCTCTAACAAAAACTCTAAGCTATGACTCTTAAGCTAAACTCTAAATTCTTAACTATAACTAAACTAAACTTCAACTCTAACTAAAAATCTAAGCTAAGATTCAAAGCTAAAACTCTAAACTCTTAACTATAACTATACGAAACTTCAACTCTAACTAAAACTCTAATCTAGGACTCTAAGCTATAACTCTAAACTCTTAACTAAAACTTAACTAAACTAGAACTTCAACAAAAACTCCAAGCTAAGACTATAAGCTAAAAACTAAAATCTTAACTATAACTAAACTAAACTAGAACTCTAACAAAAACTCTAAGCTAAGAATCTAAGCTAAAACTCTAAACTTTTAACTATAACTAAGTAAACTTCAACTCTAACTAAAACTCTAAGCTAAGACTCTAAGGTAAAACTCTAAACTTTTAACTAAAACTAAACTAAACTTCAACTCTAACTAAAACTCTTAGCTAAGACTCTAAGCTAAAACTCTTAACTAAAACTAAACTAAACTAGAATTCTAACAAAAACTCTAAGCTAAAAACTCTAAACTCTTAACTAAAACTAAACTAGAACTCTAACAAAAACTCTAAGCTAAGACTCTAAGCTAAAACTCTAAACTCTTAACTAAAACTAAAGTAAACTTCAATTCTAACTAAAACTCTAAGCTAGGACTCTAAGCTAGAACTCTAAACTCTTAACTAAAACTAAACTAAACTATAATTTCAACAAAAACTCTAAGCTAAGACTCTAAGCTAAAAACTAAACTCTTAACTATTACTAAACTAAACTAGAACTCTAACAAAAACTCTAAGCTAAGACTCTAAGCTAAAACTCTAAACTTTTAACTATAACTAATTAAACTTCAACTCTAACTAAAACTCTAAGCTAAGACTAAGCTAAAACTCTAAACTTTTAACTAAAACTAAACTAAACTTCAACTCTAACTAAAACTCTTAGCTAAGACTCTAAGCTAAAACTCTTAACTAAAACTAAACTAAACTAGAACTCTAACAAAGACTCTAAGATAAAAACTCTAAACTCTTAACTAAAACTAAACTAGAACTCTAACAAAAACTATAAGCTAAGACACTAAGCTAAAACTCTAAACTCCTAACTAAAACTAAAGTAAACTTCAACTCTAAATAAAACTAAGCTAAGACTCTAAGCAAAAACTCTATTCCAATGGGTTAAAGAAAAAACCTGAAAAATGTTGGATAATTTCTAAGTCTAAAAAATTCAGTCCGAAAAAACTTAAAAAAATTCAATAAGCAAGGGGGAATGGAAGGCCTCGGTGGGGTTTTGGGGGTGCGGGGGGCCAGGGGGACCTTTGGGGGCTGGGGGGTTCCTTCGGGGTTGGGGTAGGGGGATCGGGGCCCTTTGGGGTTGGGGTAGAGAACCTCACAACACTGTTCAAATGTAACTTGTGTATTATAACGACCATTGAGTTTCACCCTCAAATCCTCTTCTAAAACATCTTCTAAAATCATCTTTTAAAATGTCTCTAACTCTTTCACCGAAATAATTCCCCTTTCTTGAATAAATAATTCCCCATAGAAACAACACATTAATTCCCTTTTTATGAATCAGTAATTGCCCTTAGAAACAACAAATTAATTCCCCGTTCTTGACTCAATAATTCCACTTAGACACACCAAATTAATTCCCCTTTCGTGAATCAATAATTCTCCTTAGAAACAACAAATTAATTCCCCTTTTGTTAATCAAAAATTCCTCTTAGAAACAACAAATTAATTCCCCTTTCGTGAATCAATAATTACCCTTAGAAACAACAAATTAATTCCACTTTCGTGACAAATCAATCAACCTTGACATCACCCGTCAGACATTAAAAACTTCGCCCAGAAACAATTCTCCTGGACGAACACCAAAGACATTAAAAAACTTCGCCCAGAAACAATTCTCCTGGGCGAACTCCAAAGACATTAATAAACTTCACCCGGAGACAATTCTCCTTGGAAATACATCAAAGTGAGAAAAATCCTGTTTTTTCAAGTGAGAAAAATCCTGTTTTTTCATTCTCAGTGATAAAAACCATAAAACATACATAAATTGCTGTACTCGTCGGAGATATTATGTAATCAACTGACAAAAACCATAAAACTGACATAAATTGCTGTTGACATCCATGAAAAACAACAAATAAATTTAATAACACCAATAACCATACAATAAACATATATCAATGTGTTAAGAATCCTGTTTTTTCATTTTCAGTGACAAAAACCTGAAAACATCCATAAAGAACGGTTGACATACAAGAAAAACATAAAATGAATTGACAAACAATCATAATCACCCTTGAAATATCCATCAAAGTGAGAAAAATCCTGTTTTTTCATTCTCACTGACAAAAACCATCTCCCTAGTGACTCTATGCCCATATATGGAGTCCCGTCACGAGTTATAGGGTCCTTTCTACTTACCAAAGGAAACATCCTCCATTGAACGATCCTCCCCCGTAACCACCTCATCTGATCCCCCCCCCACCAGAAAAAAATCCCTCCTGATATTGCTTGTATACTTCCTATTAATCAATACTATATGTAAACAATAGGCAAAGTTCATAACTTGCAGTCTCCCCCGGGAACTGTGGGGCATTAAGTTATTCTCAAAGGCATATTTATTAGATTTTCGACTATGCTGAACAAAATGGCTAACTCAAAATTTTGATTGGGTGACTCCGGTAGAAAAATGAGCGTGGACGGGGGCCTAGTTGCCCTCCAATTTTTTTGGTCACTTAAGAAGGGCACTAGAACTTTTAATTTCCGTTCGAATGAGCACTCTCACGATATTCTAGGACCACTGGATCGACACGATCACCCCTGGAAAAAAAAATAGCACGCATCCGTCATCCTTCTTCTGGCAAAAAATACAAAATTCCACATTTTTGCAGATAGGAGCTTGAAACTTCTATAGTAGGGTTCTCTAATACGCTGAACCTGATGGTGTGATTTTCATTAAAGTTCTATGACTTTTAGGGGCTGTTTCCCCCTTTTTTTCGAAAATAGGGCAAATTTTCTCGTAACTTTTGATGGGTAAGATTAAACTTGATGAAACTTATATATTTAAAATCAGCATAAAAATCTGATTGTTTTGATGTATCTATTGGTATCAAAACTATTGAGCCGGGTCGCTCCTTACTTGCAGTTCGTTACCACGAACTGTTTGATAAAACGTCGATTCCTACTTGCTCCTTACTTGCTCCGGGTCGCTCCTTACTTGCAGTTCGTTACCACGAACTGTTTGATAAAACGTCGATCAATGGCTCAGTAGGGTCTTCACCCTTTTATCTTTTTTATTTGGTTGATGGGAGGTTTTGACGCAATAATTAATGTTTAATCAGAAGTTTATCCTTGCCAGACTGGTCATTGCAATAGTGGGTTTGAAAAAAAGAAGTCGTGTATTTAATTGTTTTTATTGTTTAGCTCATGAAAAATTTTCTTTTAGATTTTATATTTTATTTTAGATTTGGCAGGATTTATATACTTGTACGCTATGCCTTAGTTTAGGAGTTTCCATCCAAATGTTTAGAAATATTACCCATCTCGAATATCCGTAGGAAGACTAATATAAGAAACCCGAGGATACCCATGTATTCTTTGAGTTCTCAAGTCTTATGAAAATTTGCAAATTTTGATAAATCAAATTTGCTTTATTTCGATAAATAAAAGTTCGAATAGGGATAAAATCCTTTTAATAGACAGTGATAAATTTCACAAAAAATACTAGATATTTCGGTCACATATGCAGTGACCGTCATCAGTATTAATACTCTGATTACACCAGTATTGCTACTGATGATGGTCACTGCATCTGTGACCGAAATATCTAGTATGTTTTGTGAAATTTATCACTGTTTGGGAAAGTTATCACTGTCTATTAAAAGGATTTTATCCCTATTTGAACTTTTATTTATCGTCATGGAATGGCAGTGTGGTCTTCGAAATTATTTACTTTAGTTGCGAAAGCATTTTTAATTTCCTGAAGGTAATTGTATTATTCTAATTTTTTTATTTTTCAGTTATAGTTTAAAAACTCGTACTCTTCGATTTACCTTTGTATTACGTCGCTTTACTTTACCTTCGTATAATTTTTTGTATGTTCTGTTACGGTGTTTTTCCTTTCAGGGAAAAATCTATACACTGGAGAACACGTAGCAATTAAATTAGAACCATTGAAATCTAAAGCTCCTCAACTGCACCTTGAATATCGATTCTACAAACAGCTAGGACCTCATGGTAAGATTAAATTTTGTTAAAGATTTGCCATTTTTTTGCCGATCTGCCATCCTTTTGAAATTGTAAAGTTGCAAATCTGAATTATAACTGCATCCTCGCCCCTTATCCGTCTACAAACCTATCGAGTCAAAAGTAAAAAAGTAACACGAATTCTAGCTACCTTTGATCGCAGTATGCTAATTTTAATATAATTTTCATGGTGTTTTATTGGGGTGATGTCCTTATGGCTCTATTTGAGGGACAATCACCCAGTGTCTTCTATATGGAGATAATGGTTGAGGTAATCATACGTTACAGGGGTGGGAAGGGGGCGATGCTAACAATTGGTGGGGAGTTCATTGTTTTCTGGTTTGTCATGTTCATAAATCCAGATAAATATTCATGTTTAAACTATAAAAATAAAAAAAATATTAATTGCGTCAAGTTCGTAGGCTGCAGCAAAATAAGGCAGGCTGAATTGATCTTTGGTACTGACCATTTTTCACTTCTCTCTTTTATCCTGTATATATAGGCCTATTGATGAACTATTATGTTACTTTTTTCTCAACAGTGTTGTTCAAATATTTTTTTAAAAATCAATGAAATCAATATCTTAAAAGTAAATACAAAGTAGTATTAATTTCTAGTCGTGTCAACACATCCCTTCAATTTAAAAAATATCACATGTAAACCATAAGGCCTTAAATCAAACAATTATGCAACTGTGATGGAATGCTAGCCATTGCTGGGTAGGACTTCCGTCGGTCATTGATGAGCCATTATTCGATTTTGATACTCGCTAATAAGCCTACTTTAATTCATTGAATTGTTGCAAGTTCTATGGTAACAATTAAGAGGTTAGCACACCATATTTTAGTTTGAGTAGTTAATACACTCTGTTTATTAATGATAAAATTATTGCACCGTCCCTGTGTTAACTTTAGGTTAATAACCAGGCTTACAGCTAAAATTTTAAACAAATTTGCCAATAAGGTAAAATTATTTAGGTGTTGGGATGATTTTACGTGTACTTGTGCTGGTAAAAAATGTTTCAAAAATTTGACGGGAAAATAGGAGTAACAACAAAAAGGGAGTAATACCGTATATGTGTTTTTGTCAAAGAACTGGCTGGATTAAATAAAAGGGGACTGGTCCTCTTCTCATTTTATTAGAAGAAACTTTTTCAATTTTGACATGTTCGCCAACAAAAAGAACTGCCGCTCTTAAGGCTAGAAAAAGTGTTCCATATGAATCAACAAAAAATGGTTCTAACAATGTACAGCAAGTGGTACGGTCTGACAACGTATGAAGCAATCGAGTACTTTTTCTTTGAATTCGGTTTTTCTAGTAGGACTGAGCCTTGGTATAAACTGGCAAAGTGACACTTTACAGTCGTTAAGTAGTCACCATTGACGAGATAGGCACCAATGTTGCCTTAATTTGAATTAGTCCCTTCAACTTCTCAACAGACCCTTGATTAGGCATTTCGGACTCCTGCAGTAACCGACCACAGACGAAATTGGCCCTGCCCGTAGATACGCAGATGGGGCAGAAAAGTAATGAGACTGATTTTTTTGTCTGCCAAAGTTTTATTTTAATGTTCAAATATCAATGTATTGCGTGTGTAAATGTTTAATCATAGTTTGATGAATAGTAAAAAATTCAAATTTAATTGTTCACATATTCTTCAGGTTAAAGGACGGTCGGATCTCACAAGAATCAGTGTTTACATGTTCGATGTTTTCGAAGCTGAAGGCCTCCCTTAACGGTGTTCATCTTCAGCGAGTTATCTGTCTTTCAATATGTGCCAGTGAAAAACTTGAGCTTAGGATAAAGAATGTTCCCCATTGGCTTGTTTTAACTTTTCAATCCTCCCCCCCACGTGCCGATCCACCAAGCCTAACACAGAATTCGATGGCATTACGTTGCTCCTAACTCCGCTATCTATTTTGCTTGACGCACAACTAAAACATAATTTTGCTAATAGCAGTCACAAAAGTTACATAGATAACGGAAGGAGTTGAGACTTGCACTAACCTATGGGCGGGGGATGATACACATGCCCTATCAAGGGCAACAGGACAGCGTTGCCAAATCGCTGCAGTGTAGTCAGTTTCATTAGTTTTCTGCTACAACTCATAATCTGGGTTTAATCCCCTCATTTTGTCACCGTGTTAATCAGTTGCAAAATTTCTAAAAAATCGAAAGTTTTTATGACAAATAGTGAGAATAAAATCCACTGTTTTTAAAAAATACATCATTTCTGCATGTCCTGTATTTAAGTTTGCCTGGTTAGCTGAATTAACTATCCAATTTTACAGTCAATCATGACGGTGAGGAAAGGGTTGACTATATAAGCTAGTTTACTTGGAGGTACTGGACTGGAATGTTGTCCTATCTTGGCGACCAGCAAGAACGTACCGGTCGTCTAGCCTCGTCACCATCACAGTTGCCTGGGGGTCTAGCAGTGCCTTTTTAACTGTGACCACCTCGAGAAGATGTTTGTGAACGATTTGATCGCGATCCAAATACCATCGATCAACTTAGGGACATCAAATGGGTTAGGGACATCAATGTTACCAATAATCTTGAAAATAAAAAGACAAATATTACCAAAAAAGACGCAAATAAAAAGTATATTACGTTGGTTTATGGATATCGGGGGATCCCCGGTCTTAGGACTTTTTAAAAGAAAATTATTGTATTAAAAAAAAGAAATAGCGTCCAAATGTTTATGAAAATTTGCCAAAGTTAATTTTTATTCAAGTTTCTATCACAAAAGGACCGAAATTTAAAAATATAGTTTCTTTTTAGTGGCTTTTATGCGTACTCAGAGCATATCTATAATTTTATGCTAATTTATCTGAAAATACAGGGACTAATTGAGACGGCTTTAATCAAGAATGAACATTGTGCAAGATTGCAAGGAAAAAGAACATATTCTATTTTTTTTTTTATCTGATCGATATTGGAAATATTACGTAAGATATGATGCTTAATTTCTGTATTAATTAGAATTGTATTTTTACTTTTGTGGGTAAATTAGAATTATCGTTGTTTTACCTTCAACTAGATTATTTTAGTTTTATATTTCTTATTGACATACATACATATATATATACATATATATATATATATATATATATCATGTAGTGTATATCCAAAGCTACGTAAGCTATGAAAAGTTTCTGTTTAATTTGGATCAATGAATTTGTCAAAATATCGTTTTAACTCCGAGAGTTTCAGAAATTTTCGTATACATATTTTCTCTGCAGTTTTGCATTTATGTCACTACTAGATTTATGATGATTATATTTTCACAGAGGGAATCCCTGACGTATATTACTTCGGCCCGTGTGGAAAATATTCAGCCCTTGTCATGGAATTGCTGGGACCCAGTTTAGAAGACCTTTTTGATTTATGTGGCCGAAAGTTTTCATTGAAAACAGTATTACTGATTGGCCTACAATTGGTAATGTTTTCCATATTTTGCGTTTTTTCTATTCTGTTTTTCAGGATCTATATTTGCCAGTATTTGATACCGTTCGGCTACTGTAGTCAAGATTTAAAGATTTCCTAATTTTGTAAAAAAAGAAATTTGACATAAAATCTTTTTAGGTTAAACCTGATCAGAAATTTTATCTTGTTCTTACACAGATTTTAAAATTTATAACGGCATTACGAAAAATAACCGTAACTACGGTTGCCCCTAAAGCCTATAGGGTGTATCGTGAGGACTAAAGACTAAGAAGCAACATGAAAACATTCTATGGGATATATAAAAGTAAATTTGACGCTTAATGTGAGTGAATAAGTATTTACAGTTATACCTCCACATAATTAGTTCCTCCTATAAATTTAAAAGATTGAACAGTATCTTCTATTTTATTGCGGCACATGAACTGAGTATCTATCGAGGTCGTCACCAATGGAGGAGGGGATCCCCCCTCCCCACAGAAAAACACCTGGTGACGCAGTAAAATAATTGGGTTGGTAAAATATTTGCGCGAATCATGGTGGTTTAACTGATTTTCTTGATTATGTTCGATAACAACTGTGGCTTAGTTAACTGGAAACAAAGTATAATTTAACAAAAACTTATGTATTCGGTAGCAACTGATTAGGAAACAGCCGGCTTATATAATATAATGGGTAGTTTGATTATTAATTTAAAAGAATAGAATAGTTCAAAAGAATAGATTAACTACAAAAGTAAATATGTCAGGTTATAATAATAATAATAATAATTTATTTATAACCCACATCATAACAAGTTATGGCACTTGTGGAGTAACACAAGGAAAGAAAAAAAAAAGAAAATGAAATACACTACAAATAAAATACACTACGAAAAAAAAAAGAAAAAAAAAACTACAATGAGATTAACCGAACAGATGGACCAAAGGATGATGAGGCGATAAACGATAAAAAGCTGATTCCGACAACCTTCCATGCAGGACAGCCAACTCAGGACAGCCATATCATTATGGACCAATGGAGTAAAAATAAAGTTTTGGTGTGCACGAGTGTGCTCTATAAAGACTACTAGTCCTTTCGTAGCCCCACCTTTCTTCGAAATAAACCTGAGCTAAAGCGAATTTTAGTGACCGAGTGCGTTGCGTCCATTCTTTTTGCTGCATCAATCCCTAATAATAGTAATTTGGCATTATGTTCTAGCTAAAAGAAAAATAAGGAACAATTAAAGTGTCCACTACTTCTTGACAAATGGCTAGGCTGTTTACCTGCATAACCTGCACAATTACACTTGGGCACAATTACACTTGAGTTGTCAAAGACCTTTGGTCCTCTGTTTCATAGATTATGAGCAAGTGTTCGATTCTGTTGATAGAAGAGCTTTAGTAAAGGTTTTATCCTTGTATGGTATACCAGGAAAATACCTTAAAGTTTTTTAGTGCTATGTACGAGAATAACACTGCTGTTGTTAAGGTAGTAAATGAGGTTAGCAGCTGGTTTTGTATTAAATCTGGAGTTAAGCAGGGTTGTGTTCTATCCTTCTTTATATGGATTATTTTGATGGACTTCGTCTTAAGGAGCACGGGAAAGACAATGGGAGACCACGGAATCAAATGGGGAGGAAAAAGTCACCTGGACTTACATTATGCTGATGATTTAAGCATCCTAGATGAAAGTGTGAGCAAAATGAATGAACTTTCAGAGGTTTTGCGAGTTCAGGGTGCTAGAATGGATTTGAAAATTAATGTTGAGAAGACTAAGTCACTAAGGCAAGGAATAAGGGAAGATGAAAAGGTGACGTTGGGTAACGAAAAGATTGATCAGGTGGGCAGCTTCACTTACCTTGGTAGTATCATAGGCAGCACAATCGCGCTGCCTAAGTAAAGAAAGCTGTTGGCACAATGTATTATTTATTTTTTTTTCTTAGACATGGGCACTTCGTATCGAAGGATTTGTCGTAGAAACTTCGAAAAGGGCTCATTCGATTGGAAATTGGAATGGCTAGTACCCTTTTTGATAGTCGAAAGTGATTGAAAGACAACGAACACCCCTTCCACGCCCACCATTTCCCCAAACAAATCCAATCAAAATTTTGAGTTAGCCATTTTGTTCAACGTAGTTGATTTCTAGATGGAAATTATGTTTTTGAGGAGGAAAATCCCCCCTACAGCCCTCAGGGCAAGGGTTTTAAGTTATGCCCTGGGGGCATATAAGATTTTTTAGAGAAAGCTTTGTCGTAGAAACTTCAAGAAGGGCTCATTCGATTGAAAATTCAAAGGGCTAGTGCCCTTTTTACTAGTCGAAAGTGATTAGAGAGGGCAACTGCAACTAACCCCCCTCTCATGCCCACCTTTTCCCCAAACACATCCAATCAAGATTTTCAGCCATTTTGTTCAACGTAGTTGAAAGTTCTGAGAATTAGGTCTTTGAGGATGACAACCCCCCCCCCTCACAGCCCTCAGGGCAAGGGTTCTAAGTTATGCCTGGGGACATATAATGGTTTTTATAGAAAGCGTTGTCGTAGAAACTTCAAAAAAGGCTCGTTCGATTGAAAATTGAAATGACTAGTGCCCTTTTTAATAGTCGAAAGTAATTGGAAGGCAACTAACACCCCTTCCACGCCCACCATTTCTACAAACATATCCAATCAAAATTTTGAGATCGCCATTTTGTTCAACGCAGTTGAAAGTTCTTTAAATTATATCTTTGAGCAGGACACTCCTCCCACAGTCTTCAGGGCAAGGGTTATAAGTTATGCCCTGGGGGTATAAGGTGTTTTATTGAAAGCTTTGTTGTTGAGACTTGAAAAACGGCTTATTCGACTAGAAATTCAAATGGCTAGTGCCCTTTTTTACAGTCAAAAATGATTTGAGGGCAACTAACCCGTCTGCCACGCCCACCACTTATCCCAACACATCCAATTAAAATTTTAAGATAGCCATTTTGTTCAACATAGTTGAAAGTTCCGAAAATTATGTGTTTGAGAATGATAACCCCCTCAGAGCCCTCAGGGCAATGGTTATAAGTTACGCCTTCGGGGCATATAAGGTTTTTATTGAAAGCTTTGTCGTAGAAACTTGAAAAATAGCTCAATCGATATATTCAAAGGGCTAGTGCTCTTTTTAATAGCTGAAAGTGATTGGAGGGGAACTAATCCCCCTCTCACGCCCACCCTTCTCAACACATCCAATCAAAATTTATATGTGGTTATTTTGTTCAACGTAGTTGAAAGTTTTAGAAATTAGGTCTTTAAGGATGACAAATCCGCCACAGCCCTCAGAGCAAGGGCTGTAAGTATGCCCTGGGGGCATATAAGGTTTTGTTTATAGAAAGCGTTGTCGTAGAAACCTCAAGAAGGGCTCATTCGATTGGAAATTGAAATGGCTAGTGCCCTTCTTAATAGTCGAAAGTAATTGAATGGCGACTAACCCCCCTCTCACGCCCACCATTTCCCCAAACACATACAATCAAAATCTTGAGATAGCCATTTTTATTAACGTAGTTGAAAATTCAGGAAATTAGGTATTTGAGGATGACAACCCCCCCCCCCCACACACACACAGCCCTCAGGGCAAGGGTTGTAAGTTATGACAAACCCGCCACAGCCCTCAGAGCAAGGGCTGTAAGTTATGCCCTGGGGGCATATAAGGTTTTTTTTATAGAAAGCATTGTCGGAAAAACTTCAAAAAGGGCTCATTCGATTGGAAATTGAGCGAGCTAGTGCTCTCTTTAATAGTCGAAAGGGATTGAAGGGCGACTAAACCCACTCTCACGCCCACCATTTCCCCAAATACATCCAATCAAAATTTGAGTTATTCGTTTTGTTCAACGTAGTTTATTCTGGAAATCAGGTCTTTGAGGATGAAAACCCTCCCCTCACAACCCACAGGGCAAGGGTTGTAAGTTATGCCCTGGGGGCGTATAAGGTTTTTATAGAAAGTGTCGTCGCAGAAACATCAAAAATGGCTCATTCGACTGGAAATTGAAAGAGCTAGTGCCGTTTTTAATAGTTGAAAGTGAATGGAGAGCAACTAACCCCGCTCTCACGCCCACCATTTTTCCGAACACATTCAATCAAAGTTAACAAACAGAAATTAAAATGAATAACAGAGTCAAACTCAAAACGAGCAGAAATTAATATGAGTAGGGTTCTAAATCCCATGCTTTCTAAAATCAAGAATATAATTTGTACTTTACTGAAAAAAATTCTTTTAAAGGTTTTTACTTTTATAACCTAATAATTAATTTTTTGTTTTAATTAATTAAGATTTTAACGAACAAATATCAGCATATGTATATTAAACTGACAATGCACAATTTTTTCAGTAAATTCATTTGAATTTTTTCAGCAAAGTACAGATTATATTCTGGATTTTTGAAAGCATGGGGTTTAGAACCCTACTCATATTAATTTCTGCTCGTTTTGTGATTGACTCTATTACTTATTTTAACTTAAGTTTGGTTTGGGGTTTCTTTTATTTATTGATACTCGTTTTTGGTAGTTGTATGCTTGGTAGATTATTTGATTCTATTTTTGTTCATTTTTGGTTTAATGGAGTTGTTTACTTTTTTTTTTAAAAACTTATTTTGTGGAAAAATTTTTTTTTTAATTAATAGTTAGTAAAGATAAAAGTAGAATATAAAGTAGAATAGCCAAGGCTCAGGTTGTTTTTCACAGTCAGAAAAGGTTTTGAAGAATAGGAAGATAAGTTTGCAAACCAAGATTAGAATATTAGAAGCTGCAGTGATAACAGTGGTCAAACATGGCTCTGAAACATGGGCGCTCCGAAAAGCGGATGAAGATTTGCTACATGTTTTCAAGAGAAGTTGCTTACGGATTGTTCTGGGTGCCTGGCTGACTGACCGTATTTCAAACAAAAGGTTGTACGAAAAGTGCGCTTCAATACCGCTCTCTAGGGCTACAATGAAATAAAGGTTTTGTGCGGATGAAGGGTGACAGATTGCCAAAGATTGTCCTTTTCGGCCAACCGTCTAGGGCTAGACGGAAAGCAGGTCGTCCTCGTCTGGGTCGGGAGGACGTCATAAAGAAAGATTTAAAGGAAATGAGAACTTCCTGGGAGGGTATAAAAAGGGAGGCTTTGAATAGATTGGGGTGGAGGAGGAGCTTGCGTAGCTATGTTGGCCTCAGGTGGCTCGGTGCTGCGGTGAGTTGTTAGTTGTTGTAGTATCGAGGTGATCTTTGGGCTACCTTGGAGGGTTTGTGGGGATTCGTAGACTGTAGTGTTATTATTGTATTGTTATATGGAAATAAAAATCGAGAATCTCGAGATTATTTCTATTTTTTTGGACATTTTACATACAATGTCTGCGTTTCGTTTTCTTTGGATTTTTTTTCCAGGCCAAAAAGATCCCTCCCCCGAAATAGATTAGTGCTTATATAATCTTCAGCTCTTTCTTGTTCAAAGACTATATCGTTTGACAACAATGTCAAACAACAAATCTTCCAGTAAAATCTAAATAGTAGTCATTAATTTAGGTATTGTTTGGGCATGCGCCTAGGAAGGAGACCAGAACCCTCCTTCTCCTTCAAAAGTAAATGTCCACTTCTATTTAGCAGGAATTTCATTCCTTCTGGATTAACACGAGAAAAGGCAGATAATGTGGTGGTAAAAAATGAATTATGTCGCTGGAATAAGATGATGAATTGAATGGTTGAGACTAATGGCCAATTAAAAGAACATTTTCAAAGACGTAATCTAAGGCGATCTCCTATTCTGAGGCCACTCATTAAATGACTGGAAATCGTTCTATGTAAACAAAATCTGCTTTGTCCTCCGAATCATAGTAACGAATGGTCACTCCATAACTATTCCTCTTTTTTCAAGCAACCATATCAAGGCCTATCAGGCGACGGTATGATTGTAAATCGTTCTATGTAACGAGCTGTGCGATGTCTTCAGAATCAAGTTAGTGGATAATCTGGATGCTGCAATTCACGCCAAATCCTCTTTTCTGGAGCCAAAATACAGAAATGGCGAAATGGATTATTGCTTTGAAAGCCTTTCCAGAGTGCGAAGCTGCTTCCTAGAAAAGGCCTAGACCCAGGAGAAATCATGTTAAATGTTAACACCCGAGAATGCTTTTAAGGCCGTATCGAGGTTTTAGGCGATAAAATTGATAAATATTGTGCTGTTTTTATGTTGTTTTTTTTTCGTTTTTTTTTTATACAAAATCCATTCTTTCAAGTTGATTATCCAAACTGTGACCCACCGATTGCAGCGGTAGCGGAAGACATTTCAGCAAACCGAAATTCAAACTGGATTTCAAGAAACTGTCACATCAGGCTTGCATGCAACAATATCGATCAGAGTTAGAATCATCTCCATAGCGATGTTCTGCAAAACTGACAATGCTGACGAGTTGAAACTTGAGAAATTACTAAGAGACAGGTGTACTGCCAAGAAATATATATATATATATATATATATATATATATATATATATATATATATATATATATATATATATATATATATATATATATATATATATATATATATATATATATATATATATATATATATATATATATACATACATATATATATATATATATTACATATATATATATATATATATATATATACATATATATATATATATATATATATATATATATATATATATATATATATATATATATATATATATATATATATATATATATATATATATATATATATATATATATATATATATATATATATATATATATATATATATATATATATATATATATATATATATATATATATATATATATATATATATATATATATATATATATATATATATATATATATATATATATATATATATATAAATATATATATATATATACATATATATAAAAAAAAAAAAAAAAAAAAAAAAAAAAAAATATATATATATATATATATATATATATATATATATATATATATAAATATATATATAAATATATACATATATAAAATATATATAATATATATATATATATATATATATATATATATATATATATATATATATATATATATATATATATATATATATATATATAGATATATATATGACCTCTTTTTAGTTGAAAAAGGGACCTCTCTAGGGACCATTTTGGACGCAAAATGGACCCCAAAACTGTGTTTTCAGAAAGCTTTTGAAAGAAAAAGCAGTGACACAACAGCATATGACACTTGACTAAAGAAAAAAAATGGGAATGATCAGTGGCAGACATCTCTCCATGATAAGAGGCCAAGTAATAATTAAGAAACAGACCACCTGAGAACCATCATGTCACGGAAGGAGCTTTTATCTTCTTTTTTCTGAACACTTTACTTTCGAATACAAAAATATGATGAAAGAGATAAAGGCATGGTACCTAAAAGACAACAACCTATTTGCTTCCCTTTTTTGCACTGCCTTCTGCTGGAACAGAGATGTGATCAGCAACTGTTTCTTTTACTCTAACTGCTGCTGGGCGGTTTCAAGAGTAGCAGCTCCCTTGTTTTGTCCAGTACCGCATCGACAGAGTCCCATCTATCATGGCCTACGCTTGCTGTATTCTGACCATGTCCTTATTTTCTATGCCCTTTTCCAGCCGGTTATGAGCTTCATTCATCAACTCGTCTGCGGCCTGTTCCTTGGAACCAAGCACTTCTTTTTTTTTTCTTTGTGACATTTTTCGAGAGTCTATATAGTCTGTCTTTTCAAATAGGTTTCAGCGAGCTGCTGATGTCTCAGCCATTCTCTTGCCTCCAAATCCTGCCACTCTTTTTCATTTTTTTCTTTCAAGGCTTTTTCCTGCTGTAGGTACAAATCATAGCTTTATCTAGCGGATTTGGCCAGTTTTATTAAGTCTTCAGTGATAGCAACATTTCGCGCACGTCCTCCAAATCTGCCCCACCCATCTATCACAAACAGTTTTGCATTCAAAGTTCGCTCATTCATCAAAGCTCTTTCTTCGCTGAGAACTCACCCAGAAAGCGAGAAACCCCACTCAATGCTGACAGACCCGTGTGATAATGATCCAATGATCAGACAGTCGTCAATCTCGTCACTCTCGACTGTCTGTAGCAGTGGCACGAAGTATTTTTCATCTTCGAATGGCTGGAGCGTTAGTTCATCCCTAAGTTCTTCATCGCTTCGGGTTTTAAAATTCGTTTAGTCAATGTCAAGACCAGGAGATTCAGCTTCATATAGAGTTCATGCACTAGAGGCTCTTCCCGCAGAAGCTTTTCCGTGAAACGTGTGAAGAGGTTTGAACTATTAACAATAAATTGCCACTACTTTCATGGTCGGTTGTTTGATCAGCCGGACAATCTCTTTGTATGCATTTGATTTGTATTAGACTAGGATTTTTATTTGGAATATAGACAACAAAGTATTCAAACAGAGCTGGCAGCTATTCCCTTAGCCTCGAAGCGGCAGGTCCTATTATTAACCATCAGTGAGTACGTGTTTCAAAAAGCGAGACTTAGGAACACCAGTTTTTTCTTGAATCTTCCCGTAGTCTTCTTGTTTAGCCGGCCAGCCACTAAAAAGTAGTACATTTTGATGATCAGATTGGAACAATTCTCGCAGATTTCCTACAAACCCTTCCGAAAAGCGTTGTAAATAAAATGGATCTTGCAGGTACCAATATAAAAATGCAAGAGTTGGAATATTTCAGTAGTGTTTGGTTGTGGTTTACCTTGTCACAGTTACATTTTCGTGATTTTTCAAAGTTCATTTTGAATTTCTTTCGTTGAAGTGCACGAGTTGGAATATTTCAGTAGTGTTTGGCTGTGGTTTACCTTGTCACAGTTACATTTTATTGATTTTTCAAAGTTCATTTGAATTTATTTATTTGAAATTCAAGATTTGGAATATTTCAGTAGTGTTTGGTTGTGGTTTAACTTATCATAGTTACATTTTCTTTATTTTTCAAATTTCATTTTGAATTTATTTCGATTAATTGCAATAGGTGTAATATTTAAGTTTTGTTTGGTTGTGGATTACCTTGTCACATTTACATTGTCTTGATTTTTAAAAGTTCATTTTGAATTTCTTTAGTTGAAATTCAAGAGTTGGAATATTTCAGCAGTGTTTGTGGGTGGTTTACCTTTTCACAGGTACATGTTCTTGATTTTTAAAAGTTAATTGTGAATTTATTTAGTTGTAATGAAAGAGATGGAATATTTAAGGAGTGTTTGGTCGTGGTTTACCGTCTCAAAGGGACAGTTTCTTGATTGATCAATGTTAATTTTGATATTATTTTGTTGAAATGCAAGAGTTGGAATATTTCAGTAGAGTTCGGCTGTGGTTTAACTTGTCGCAGTTACATTTTCTTGATTTTTCAAAGTTCATTTTGAATTTCTTTTGTTGAAATGCAAGAGTTGGAATATTTCAGTAGTGTTTGCTTGTGGTTTACCTTGTCACAGTTACATTTTCTTGATTTTTCAAAGTTCATTTTGAATTTCTTTCGTTGAAAAGAAAGATTTGTAATATTTCAATTGTGTTTGGCTGTGATTTACCTTGTCACAGTTAAATTTTCTTGATTTTTCAAAGTTCATTTGAATTTCTTTCACTGAAATTCAAGAGTTTGAATATTTTAGAATTGTTTGGTTGTGGTTTACCTTTACGCAGTTAAATTTTATTGATTTTTAAAAGTTCATTTTGAATTTATTTAGTTGAAATGCAATAGTTTGAATATTTCAGTCGTGTTTGGTAGTGGTTTACCTTGTCACAGTTACATTTTCTTGATTTTTCAAAGTTCTTTTTGAATTTCTTTCTTTGAAATGCAAGAGTTGGACTATTTCCGTAGTGTTTGGTTGTGGTTTACCTTGTCACACTTACATTTTTATGATTTTTAAAAGATCATTTTGAATTTCTTTCTTTGAAAAGCAAGAGTTGGAATATTTCAGTTGTGTTTGATTATGGTTTACCTTGTCACAGTTACATTTTCTTGATTTTTCAAAGTTCATTTGAATTTAGTCCCTTTAAATGCAAGAGTTCGAATATTTCACTAGTGTTTGGTTTTGGTTTACCTTGTCACAGTTACATTTTATTGATTTTTCAAATTTCATTTCGAATTTATTTAGTTGAAATGCAAGAGTTGGAATATTTCAGTTGTGTTTGGTTATGGTTTACCTTGTCACAGTTACATTTTCCTGATTTTTCAAAGTTCATTTTGAATTTCTTTCGTTGAAGTGCAAGAGTTGGACTATTTCAGTAGCGTGCGGTTATGGTTTAACTTGTCACAATTACAGTTTCTTGATTTTACAAAGTTCATTTTGAATTTCTTTCCTTGAAAAGCAAGAGTTGTAATATTTCAATAGTGTTTGGTTTTGGTTTAACTTGTCATAGTTACATTTTATTGATTTTTTTAAGTTCATTTTGAATTGCATTTTTTGAAATGAAAGAGATGGAATATTTCAGCAGTGATTGGTTATGTTTTACCTTGTCAAAGTTACATTTTCTTGATATGTCAAATTTCATTTTTAATTTCTTTCTTTGAAATACAAGAGCTGGAATATTTCAGTAGTGTTTGGTCGTGGATTACCATCTCAAATTTAAATTTTCATTAATTTTCTTAGCTAATTTTGAATTTCTTTATTTGAAAATCAAGAGTTGTAATATTTCAGTAGAGTTAGGTTGTGGTTTACCTTGTCACAGTTACATTTTCTTGATTTTTCAAAGTTCATTTTGAATTTATTTCTTTGAAATGCTAGAGTTGTAATATTTCAGTAGTGGTTGGTCATGGTTTACCTTGTCAAAGTTACATTTTCTATATTTTTCGAAGTTCATTTTGAATTTCTTTATGTTAAATGCAAGAGTTGGAATATTTAACTAGTGTTTGTTTGTGGTTTACCTTGTCAGTTAAATTTTATTGATTTTTAATAGTTAATTTTTGAATTTGTTTTTTTGAAAAGCAAGAGTTTGAATATTTCAGTAATGTTTGGTTGTGGTTTACCTTGTCACATTTTCATGTTATGTATTTTACTAATTTCATTTGATTTTACTTAGTTTAAATGAAAGGGTTTGAATATTTAATCAGTGTTTGGTTGTGGTTTAACTCGGCACAGTTACATTTTCTTGATTTTTAAAAGTTCATTTTGAATTTATTTCGTTGAAATTAAAGAGTTGGAATATTTCAGTAGTGTTTGCTTATGGTTTACCTTGTCACAGTTACATTTTCCTGATTTTTAAAATCTCATTTCGAATTTCTTTCTTTTATGTGCAAGTGTTGGAATATTTCAGTAGAGTTCGGGTATGGTATAACATCTCACAGTTAAATTTTATGGATTTTTAAAAGTTCTTTGTGTATTCCTATCGATGAAGTTAAACAGCTGGCCTATTTCAGTAGTGTTTGGTTGTGGTTTATATTGTAAATGTTAAATTTTATTTAGTTTTCATAGTTCATTTTTAATTTCTTTCGTTGAAAATAAAGATTTGGAATATTTAAGGAGTGTTAGGTTATGTTTTAAATTGACCCAGTTGCTTTTTATTGATTTTTAAATGTTCATTTTAATTTATATACTTGAAATTCAATAGTTTGAATATTCAATTAGCGTTTGGTTTTTGTATACCTTACCAAAGTTAAATTTTATTGTTTTTAATAAGTTGATTTTTAATTTCTTTCTTTGAAATGAAAGAGTCTGAATATTTCAGTAGTTTTTGGTCGTTGTTTACAGTTTCACAGTTAAAATTTCATTTTTTTTAAAATTTAATTTTGAATTTACTTCTTTCAAATGCAAGAGTTGGAATATGTCAGTAGTTTTTGATTTAGGTTTTTATTGCCACAGTTAAATTTTAAAGATTTTTAAAAGAACATTTCTAATTTATTTTGTTGAATTTCAATAGTTTAACTATTTAAATGGTGATTTGTTATGGTTTATATTCACACAGTTACATATTACAGATTTTTCAAAGTTAATTTTGAATTTATTCCGTTGAAATGCAAGAGTTTGAATAGTTCAGTAGTGTCTGCTTATGGTTTACCATGTCGCAGTTACATTTTCTTGATTTTTCAAAGTTCATTTCGAATTTGTATCGTTGAAATGCAAGAGTTGGAATATTTTAGCTGTGTTTGGTTATGGTTTACCTTATCACATTTACATTTTCTTGATTTTTCAAAGATCATTTTGAATTTATTTCGTTGACAAGCAAGAGTTGGACTATTTAAGTAGTGTTTGCTTATGGTTTACCTTGTCACAGTTGCATTATCTTTATTTTACAATGTTAATTTGAGTATAATTCGCTGAAATGCAAGAGTTTGAATATTTCAGTTGTGTTTGCGTATTGTTTACCATGTCACAGTTTCATTTTCAGGATTTTTCAAATTTCATTTGAATTTCTTTCGTTGAAATGAAAGATTTTGAATATTTCATTAGTGTTTGGTTATGGTTTTACTTGTCGCAGCTAGATTTTCATGATTTTTAAAATTTCTTTTAGAATTTCTTTAGTTGAAATTCTAGAGCTGGAATATTTCAGTGGTGTTTGTTTATGGTTAACTGTATTAGTTCAATTTTCTTGATTTTCAAATTCATTTTTAATTTCTTTCATTGAAATGCAAGAGTTGGACTATATCACTAGTGTTTGTTTATGGTTTACCTTGCCACATTTACACACATGTATACACATGTACGCAAATTTGCATATCATGAGTGCTCATGATAAGTTAACCTAACCTTTTCCGGTGAGTATGGTTAGGTTAGACTAGATTAAGTTAGGTTAGATTAGGTTAGGTTAGGTTAGCCTACGTACGCTTCACTTAGGTTAGCTTAAGTTAGGTGAGAGACATGCACTAAGTTAGATGTATGATTAGGTTAGGTTAGGTTAGATTAAGTTAGGTTAGGTTAAGTTAGGTTAGGCTAGGTTAGCCTACGTACGC
>NC_142802.1:46355996-46440996 GCF_049724085.1 Artemia sp. Qi Xiang Cuo
TGGAATATTTCAGTAGTGTTTTGTCGTGGTTTACCTTGTCACAGTTACATTCTCTTAATTTTTCAAAGTTCATTGTGGATTTCTTTAATTGAAATGCAAGATTTGGAATATTTTAGTAGTGTTTTGTTCTGGTTTACATTGTCAAAGTTACATTCTCTTTATTTTTTAAAGTTCATTGTGGATTTCTTTCATTGAAATGTTAGAGTTGGAATATTTCAGTAGTGTTTTGATATGGTTTACCTAGTCACAGTTACATTCTCTTGATTTTTCAAAGATCATTTTGAATTTCATTCATTGAAATGCAAGAGTTGGAATATTTCAGTGGTGTTTTGTCGTATTTTACCTTGTCACAGTTACATTCTCATGATTTTTCAAAGTTCATTTTGAATTTCTTTAATTGAAATACAAGAGTTGGAATATTTCACTAGTGTTTTGTTATGGTTTACATAGTCACTGTTACGTTCTCTTGATTTTTCAAAGTTCATTTTGAATTTCTTTCGTTGAAATGTAAGAGTTGGAATATTTCAGTAGTGTTTGTCGTGATTTAACATGTCACAGTTAAATGCAAGAGTTAGAATATTTCAGTAGTGTTTTGTTGTGCTTTAACTTCTCACAGTTACATTCTCTCGATTTTTCAAAGTTCATTGTGGATTTCTTTCGTTGAAATGTGTTTTGTTGTGGTTTACCTTGTCACAGTTACATTCTCTTGATTTTTCAAAGTTCATTTTGAATTTCTTTCGTTGAAATGTAAGAGTTGGAATATTTCAGTAGTTTTTTGTCGTTGTTTACCTTCTCGCAGTTAAATTCTCTTGATATTTCAAAGTTCATATTGAATTTCTTTCCTTGAAATGCAAGAGTTAGATTATTTCAGTTGTGTTTTGTTATGCTTTACATTGTCTCAGTTAAGTTCTCTTAATTTTTCAAAGTTCATTTTGAATTTCTTTCGTTGAAATGTAAGAGTTGGAATATTTCAGTAGTGTTTTGTCGTGGTTTACCTTGTCACAGTTACATTCTCTTAATTTTTCAAAGTTCATTATGAATTTCTTTCATTGAAATGCAAGAGATGGAATATTTCAATAGTGTTTTGTTGTGGTTTACCTTGTCATACTTACATTTTCTTGATATTCCGAAGTTTTTTTTGGACTTCCTTAGTTGAAATGCAAGGGTTGGAATATTCCATTAGTGTTTTTTCGTGCTTTACATTGTCATACTTACATTTTCTTAATTTTGCAAAGTTCCTTTTGAATTTCTTTCCTTGAACCACAAGAGTTGGAATACTTCAGTCGTGTTTTGTTGTGGTTTACCTTGTCACAGTTACATTTTCTTGATTTTCCAAAGTTCATTTTGAATTTCTTTCCTTGATATGCAAGAGTTGTAATATTTAAATAGTGTTTTATCGTGGTTTAACAAGGCACAGTTACATTCTCTTGATATTTCAAATTTCATCTTGAATCTCTTTCGTTGAAATGCAAGAATTGGAATATTTCAGTAGTGTTTTGTCATGGTTTATTTTGTCACAGTTACATTCTCTTGATTTTTCAAAGTTCATTTTGGAATTTTTTTCGTTGATATGCAAGATTTGGAATGTTTCAGTAGTGTTTTGTTATGCTTTACCATGTCAGTTTTACATTCTCTTGATTTTTCAAAGTTCATTTTGGAATTCTTTCGTTGAAATGCAAGAGTTGGAATATTTCAGTAATGTTTTATTGTGCTTTACCCTGTCAGAGTTATATTCTCCTGATTTTCTAAAGTTAATTTCGGATTTATTTCGTTGAAATGCAAGATTTAGAATTTTTCTGTAGTGTTTTGTCGTGGTTTACCTTAGTCACAGTTACATTCTCTTAATTTTTCAAAGATCATTTTGGTGTTCTTTCTTTGAAATGCAGGATTTGGAATATTTGTGTAGTGTTTTGCTGCGTTTTATATTGTCAAACTTACAATCTTTTTATTTTTCAAAGCCATTTTTTAATTTCATTCGTTGAAAAGCAAGATTTGGAAGATTTCAGTTGTGTTTGGTTGTGGTTTACATTGTGTCAGTTACATTTTCTGGATTTTTCAAAGTTCATTTTCGATTTCTTTCATTGAAATGCAAGAGTTGGAACATTTCAGTAGTGTTTTGTTGTGCTCTACCTTGTTACAGTTACATTCTCTTGATTTTTCAAAGTTCATTTTCGATTTCCTTCTTTGAAATGCAAGGGTTGGAATATTTCAGTAGTATTCTGTTATGCTTTACCTCGTCATAGATACATTCTGTTTATTTTTCAAAATTCATTGTGGATTTCTTTCATTGAAATGCAAGAGCTCGAATATTTCATTAGTGTTGTGTTGAGGTTTACATTGTCACACTTACATTGTCTTGATCTTTAAAAGTTCATTTTGAATTTCTCTCCTTCAAATGCAAGAGTTGGAATATTTCAGTAGTGTTTTTTTGTGCTTTACATTCTCAAAATTAAATTTTCTTGATTTTTAGTAGCTTATTTAGAATTTCTTTCGTTGAAATGTAAGAGTTGGAATATTTCAGTAGTATTCTTTAGTGGTTTACCTTGTCGGATTTATATTCTCTTGATTTTTTAAAGTTCATTTTGAATTTCTTTCCTTGAACTGCAAGAGTTGGAATATTTCAGTAGTGTTCTGTTGTGGTTTACCTTGTCACAGTTACATTTTCTTGATTTTTCAAAGTTCATTTTGAATTTCTTTCATTGAAATGCAAGAGCTGGAATAATTCAGTAGTGTTTTGTCATGGTTTACCATGTCACAGCTACATTCTCTTGATTTTTCAAAGCTTATTTTGAGAGTTGTATTATTTCAGTAGTGTTTTGTCGTGGTTTACCTTGTCACAGTTACATTCTCTTAATTTTTTCAAAGTTCATTTTGAATTTCTTTCGTTGAAATGCAAGAGTTGGAATATTTCAGTAGTGTTTTGTCATGGTTTACCTTTTCACACTTACATTCTCTTGATTTTTCAAAGTTCATTATGAATTTCTTTCGTTGAAATGCAAGAGTCCTAATATTTCAGTAGTGTTATGTCGTGGTTTATTTTTGCCACAGTTACATTCTTTTGATTTTTCAAAGTTCATTTTGGATTTCTTTCATTGAAATGCAAGAGTTGGAGTATTTCAGTAGTGTTTTGCTGTGCTTTAAATTGTCACAGTTACATTCTCCTAATTTTTCAAAGTTCATTTTGAATTTCTTTCGTTGAAATGCAAGAGTTGGAATATTTCACTAGTGGTTTGTGGTGGTTTACCTTGTCACAGTTACATTCTCTTGATTTCAAAGTTCATTTTGAATTTCTTTCGTTGAAATGAAAGAGTTGGAATATTTCAGTAGTGTTTTGTTTTGGTTTACCTTGTCACAGTTACATTTTCTTGATTTTTCAAAGTTCATTTTCGATTTCTTTCATTGGAATGCAAGAGTTGGAATATTTCAGTAGTGTTTTATTGTGCTCTACCTTGTCAAAGTCATATTCTCTTAATGTTTCAAAGTATATTTTGGATTTTTTAGTTGAACTACAAGAGTTAGAATATTTCAGTAGAGTTTTGTCGTGGCTTATAATATCAAAGCTAAATTTTCTGAATTTTTCAAAGTTCATTTTGAATTTCTTTCATTGAAATGCAAGAGTTGGAATATTTCAGTTGTGTTTTGTTGTGGTTTACATTATCGCAGTTACATTCTCTTAATTTTTCAAAGTTCATTTTGAATTTCTTTCGTTGAAATGCAAGAGTTGGAATATTTCAGTAGTGTTTTGTCGTGGTTTACCTTACATTCTCTTGATTTTCAGTATTTAGAATTTCTTTCATTGAAAGGCAAGAGTTGGAATATTTCACTAGTGTTTTGTTATGGTTTATCTAGTCACTGTTACATTCCCTTGATTTTTCAAAGTTCATTTTGGATTTCTTTCATTGAGATGCAAGAGTTGGAATATTTCAGTAGTGTTTTGTCGTGGTTTACCTTGTCACAGTTACATTCTCTTGATTTTTCAAAGTTCATTTTGAATTTCTTTCGTTGAAATGCAAGAGTCGTAATATTTCAGTAGTGTTATGTCGTGGTTTACTTTGCCACAGTTACATTCTCTTGATTTTTAAAAGTTCATTTTGGATTTCTTTCATTGAAATGCAAGAGTTGGAATATTTCAGTAGTGTTTTGTTGTGGTTTAAATTGTCACAGTTACATTCTCCTAATTTTTCAAAGTTCATTTTGGATTTCTTTCGTTGAAATGCAAGAGTTGGAATATTTCAGTAGTGTTTTGTCGTGGTTTACTTTGTCACAGTTACATTTACTTGTTTTTTCAAAGTTCACTTTGGATTTCTTTCCTTGAAATGCAAGAATTGGAATATTTCAGTAGTGTTTTGTTCTGGGTTACCCTGTCAAGATTACATTTTCTTGATTTTTCAAAGTTCATTTTGGATTTCTTTCGCTGAAATCCATGAGTTGGAATATTTCAGTAGTGTTTTGTCGTGGTTTACCTTGCCACACTTACATTCTCTTGATTTTTCAAAGATCATTTTGGATTTCTTTCGTTGAAATGCAAGAGTTGGAAATATTTCTGTAGTGTTTTGTTGTGGTTTACCTTTTCACTGTTACATTCTCTTGATTTTTCAAAGTTCATTTTGAAAATCTTCGTTGAAATGTAAGAGTTTGGAAATATTTCAATAGTCTTTTATCATGGTTTACCTTGTCACTGTTACATTCTCTTGATTTTTCAAAGTTCATTTTGCATTTGATTCATTGAAATGCAAGAGTTGGAATATTTCAGTAGTGTTTTGTCGTGGTTTACCTTGTCACAGTTACATTCTCTTGATTTTTCAAAGTTAATTTAGAATTTCTTTCATTGAAAGGCAAGAGTTTGAATATTTCAGTGGTGTTTTGTTATGATTTATCTAGTCACTGTTACATTCCCTTGATTTTTCAAAGTTCATTTTGGATTTCTTTCATTGAGATGCAAGAGTTGGAATATTTCAATAGTGTTTTGTCATGGTTTACCTTGTCACAATTACATTCTCTTGTTTTTTCAAATTTTATCTTCGATTTCTTTCGTTGAAATGCAAGAGTTTGAATATTTAACTAATGTTTTGTATCTGGGTTGGTTTTTACAAGTCCAAGTATGTGTGTTTGTTGGTTTGAATGTCTAAAGTGCATGTCTTTATCTGGTTCTATGTCTGAATCTATTTGTTTACATGTATTAGTTGGTGTTTGGTTAGCTTTGTTTAGCTAAGTTAGGTTGGGTTAGCTAGTAAACTTTTCATCATGTTTAAGTTAGGTTAGGTTTACTTATCATGCACACTCATGATAAGCTAACTTAACCTAGCTTAAACATGGTACAAAGTCGACATGGGGGGATTTTCAGGCGAGTATGGTTAGGTTAGGCTGGATCAGGTTAGGTTAGGTTAGGTTAGGTTAGCCTACGTACGTGCGCGTACGTAGGTTAGCCTAACCTAACAAACATGGTACAAAGTCGACATGGGGGGATTTTCCGTCGAGTATGGTTAGGTTAGGTTAGGCTAGATCAAGTTAGGTTAGGTTAGGTTAGCCTACGTACGCGAAATGCAAGAGTCGGAAATATTTCAGTAGTGTTTTGTCATGGTTTACCTTGTCACAGTTACATTCTCTTGATTTTTCAAAGTTCATTTTGGATTTCTTTCATTGAAATCCATGAGTTGGAATATTTCAGTAGTGTTTTGTCGTGGTTTACCTTGCCACACTTACATTCTCTTGATTTTTCAAAGATCATTTTGGATTTTCTTTCGTTGAAATGCAAGAGTTGGAAATATTTCTGTAGTGTTTTGTTGTGGTTTACCTTTTCACTGTTATATTCTCTTGATTTTTCAAAGTTCATTTTGAAAATCTCGTTGAAATGTAAGAGTTGGAAATATTTCAATAGTGTTTTATAGTGGTTTACCTTGTCACTGTTACATTCTCTTGATTTTTCAAAGTTCATTTTGAATTTAATTAATTGAAATGCAAGAGTTGGAATATTTCAGTAGTGTTTTGTCGTGGTTTACCTTGTCACAGTTACATTCTCTTGATTTTTCAAAGTTCATCTTAGATTTCTTTCGTTGAAGTGCAAGAGTTGGAATATTTCACTAATGTTTTGTATCTGGGTTGGTTTTTACAAGTCCAAGAATTTGTCTTTGTTGGTTTGAATGTCTAAAGTGCATGTCTTTATGTGTTTCTATGTCAGAATTTATTCGTTTACATGTCTGGGATGTTGTTTGGTTAGCTTAGGCTAGCTAAGTTAGGATAGGTTATCTAGTAAACATTTCTTCATGTTTAAGTTAGGTTAGGTTAGGTTAACTTATCATGAGCGCTCATGATAAGTTAACCTAACCTAACTTAAACATGGAGAAATGTTTACGAGCTAACCTAACCTAACTTAGCTAACCTAACCTAACAAAACACCAACCCAGACATAAACAAATAGATTGAGACATAGAAACAGATAAAGACATGCACATTAGACATTCAAACCAACAAAGAAAAAATCTTGGACTTGTGAAAAACCAACCCAGATACAAAACATTAGTGAAATATTCCAACTCTTGCACTTCAACGAAAGAAATCTAAGAAGAACTTTGAAAAAACAAGAGAATGTAACTGTGACAAGGTAAACTATGACAAAACACTACTGAAATATTTCAACTTTTGCAACTGAATGAATGAAATCCAAAATGAACTTTGAAAAATCAAGAGAATGTAACAGTGACTAGATAAACCATAACAAAACACTAGTGAAATATTCCAACTCTTGCATTTCAACGAAAAAAATTCAAAATGAACTTTTAAAAATCAAGAGAATGTAACTGTGACAAGGTAAACAACGACAATACACCACTGAAATATTCCAACTCTTGCATTTCAACTAATGAAATTCAAAATGAACTTTGAAAAATCAAGAGAATGTAACTGTGACAAGGTAAACCACGATAAAACACTATTGAAATATTTCCAACTCTTACATTTCAACGAAAGATTTTCAAAATGAACTTTGAAAAATCAAGAGAATGTAACAGTGAAAAAGTAAACCACAACAAAACACTACTGAAAAATTTCCAACTCTTGCATTTCAACGAAAGAAATCCAAAATGATCTTTGAAAAATCATGAGAATGTAACTGTGACTAGGTAAACCATATCAAAACACTACTGAAATATTCCAACTCTTGCATTTCAACGAAAGAAATCCAAAATGATCTTTGAAAAATCAAGAGAATGTAAGTGTGGCAAGGTAAACCACGACAAAACACTACTGAAATATTCCAACTCATGCATTTCAATGAAAGAAATCCAAAATGAACTTTGAAAAATCAAAAGAATGTAACTGTGACAAGGTAAACCATGACAAAACACTACTGAAATATTTCCGACTTGCGTTTCAACAAAAGAAATCCAAAATGAACTTTGAAAAATCAAGAGAATGTAACTGTGACCAGGTAAACCACAACAAAACACTACTGAAATATTCCAACTCTTGCATTTCAATGAAAGAAATCCAAAATGAACTTTGAAAAATCAAGAAAATGTAACTTTGACAAGGTAAACCATAACAAAACACTAGTTAAATATTCTAACTCTTTAATTTCAACGATACAAATACAAAATAAACATTGTAAAATAAATAGAATGGAAGTGCGAATACGTAAACCATGACAAAAAACAACAGAAATATTCCAATTCTTGCAATTCAACTAAAGAAATCCAAAATGAACTATGAAAAATCAAGAGAATGTAACTGTAACAAGTTAGAGCACAACAAAACACTACTGAAGTGTTCCAACTCTTGCATTTCAATGAAAGAAATCGAAAATGAACTTTGAAAAATTCTTTGAAAAATGAACTTTGAAAAATGAATTTTTAAAATCATGAGAATGTAACTGTGACAAGGTAAACCACGACAAAACACCACTGAAATATTCCAACTCTTGCATTTCAATGAATGAAATTCAAAATGAACATTGAAAAATCAAGAGAATGTAACAGTGAAAAGGTAAACCACAACAAAACACTACTGAAATATTTCCAACTCTTACATTTCAATGAAAGAAATCCACAATGAACTTTGAAAAATCAAGAAAATGTAACTGTGACAAGGTAAAATATAACAAAACACTACTGAAATATTCCAACTCTTGCATTTCAATGAAATAAATCCAAAATGAAATTTTAAAAATTAATATAATGTAACTGTGAAAAGGTAAACCACGACAAAACACTACTGAAATATTCCAACTCTTGCATTTCAACTAAATAAATTCAAAATGAACTTTTAAATATCAAGAGAATGTAACTGTGACAATGTAAACCACAACAAAACACTACTGAAATATTCTAACTCTTGCATTTCAATGAAAGAAATTCAAAATAAACTTTGAAAAATCAAGAGAATGTAATTGTGACAAAGTAAACCACGACATAACACTACTGAAATATTCCAACTCTTACATTTCAACGAAAGAAATCCAAAATGAACTTTTAAAAATCAAGAGAATGTAACTGTGAAATGGTAAACCACGAAAAACCACTACTGAAATAATCCAACTCTTGCATTTCAATGAAAGAAATTCAAAATGAACTTTGAAAAATCGAGAGAATGTAACTGTGACAAGGTAAACCACAACAAACCACTACTGAAATATTCCAACTCTTGCATTTCAATGAAAGAATTTCAAAATAAACTTTTAATAATTAAGAGAATTTAACTGTGATAAAGTAAACCACGACATAACACTACTGAAATATTCCAACTCCTGCATTTCAACGAAAAAGATTCAAAATGAACTTTGAAAAATCAAGAAATTGTAATTGTGACAAGGTAAACCTTAACAAAATACTACTGAAACATTCAAACTCTTGCATTTCAATGAAAGAAAACAAAAATGAACTTTGAAAAATCAAGAGAATGTAAGTGTGACATGGTAAGCCACAACCAAACACTACTGACATATTGCAACTCTTGCATTTCAAGGAAAGAAATTGAAAATGAACTTTGAAAAATTAAGAGAATGTAACTGTGAAATGGTAAACCACGATAAACCACTACTGAAATAATCCAACTCTTGCATTTCAACGAAAAAATTCAAAATGAACTTTGAAAAATTGAGAGAATGTAACTGTGACAAGGTAAAACACTACTGAAATATTCCAATTCTTGCAGTTCAATGAAAGAAATTCAAAATGAACTTTCAAAAATCAAGAGAATGTAACCGTGACAAAGTAAACCACGACATAACACTACTGAAGTATTCCAACTCTTGCATTTCAATTAAAGAAATTCAAAATGAACTTTTAAAAATCAAGAGAATGTAACTGTGACAGGGTAAACCACGACAAAACACTACTGAAATATTCCAACTCTTGCATTTCAACGAAAGAAATCGAAAATGAACTGTGAAAAATCAAGAGAATGTAACTGTGACATGGTAAACCACGATAAACCACTACTGAAATATTCCAACTGTCCTAGTCGATTACGTCATTCTATACCCATATATGGACTCCCGTCATGACTTCCTGACAGGGTTCTACCGATTAAGTAATCAATTACCCAGAAATACGAATGTCCTAGTCGATTACATCAATCTATGCCCTTATATGGACTCCTGTCATGACCTTCTGATAGGGTTCTACCGATTGTAATCAATTTCTCAGAAATCCATTTATCCTAGTCGATTACGTCATTCTATGTCCGTATATGGACCCCCGTCACGACCTCCTGATAGGGTTCTATCGATTATGTAGTCAATTTCTCAGTAATCTATTTGTCCTCGTTGATTACGTCATTCTATGCCCATAAATGGATTCCCATCACGAGCTACCTATAGGGTTCTACCGATTATGTAATCAATTTCTCGGGAATTCTCTCCCTTCGATTACGCAATCAATTTCTCGGAAATCCCTTCCCCTCGAGGGATTCTATGCCCATATATGGAGTCCCGTCACGTGCTCATGAGGTTAGTTTAGGTTGCGCAATCAATTTCTCGGAAATCCATTTTCCCTCTCGAGTCCTAGATCAATATATCTCTTCCCCACCTTTCCCTTAGAAACAAAAAATTAATTCCCCTTTCGTGAATCAATAATTCCCGTTAGAAACAACAAATTAATTCCCCTTTCGTGAATCAATAATTCCCCTTAGAAACAACAAATTAATTCCCCTTTCTTGAATCAATAATTCCCCTTAGAAACAACAAATTAATTCCCCTTTCGTGACAAATCAATCATCCTTGACATCATCCGTCAGACATTAATAAACTTCGCCCGGAGACAATTCTCCTGGACGAACCCCAACACACCAATTTCTCAGAAATTCACTTCCCCTTCGATTACGCAATCAATTTCTCAGAAATCCATTTCCCCTAGGGAGTCTATGTCCATGTATGGTGTGGGATCAGAGTCAGACTCAATTGTAGACATGGGCGCCCATATGGGGGGGGGCTCCCGCCCCCCCCCCTGGCTGAATGATGCTGCCTTATTTTTATATTTTTGTTCTGAGATTTCTATTATATAACATTAAAAGTGCCAATTAGATGAGGTTTGCCCCCCCCCTGGAATTCAGCTTATGGGCGCCCATGATTGTAGATGGCAGTAGGGGTGAGCAATGGGGGTACTAGGGTCCTCCCTACTCACTGTCTTTTCGCTCCAAGTTTTAATTCCAAAGCCTAACTTTTGTAAAGGAATTATTTGAGGACATTCCTCTAGGTGTAAGGGTGTCGATCCAGCAAAACTAGGTGTAAGGGGTGAGGTGGGTAGTGGCAGTGAAATGTATTTTTCAAAAACTTGGGGGGGGGGAGTGCGAAAAAAAATATTTTCAATTAAAATGTCAAGTAAAGGTAATTTTCAAGATTTAGGGGGGGGGAGTTTCTCCTAAATTATGAAAATTTAAAACCCCCTTGGAAAATCACACCCCTGTCTGTGTCTATCTAGCTGTCTAGTGGTGTATGGCTTTGCGTAATTGAACTGAATTTTTCTGAATGTGAGGGAAAATGCACCTTTTGGGGCTTTAGGCAGTCCGTCCTCCTAAGACTCCCCTTCCTGCCATGTGCGCTCAGAAACGTAACGACACATTACTTTTTTTCCATTTCTTTTCAATTTTTCTGCTATATGCTTCCCTGACACTCTTAATTGTTTGTAAAAGTTTCATCAAGATCCGCCCCTTCTGTGGGTTTTAACTCTTTTTAAACTATCGCACATTTGGAATCAGATTTAAAAGCAGATTTTTTTTATGTGAATATTTTTTTTTCAAAATTCGGCTTTCCTCCTTCTACCTGTAGGTCGTAATTTTACCCCTATAATAGGTCCTGAGATATATTCAGGAGAGCTGGCTGGGGCCAATCATTGGGTGGGGCGGGCCCAAGTGTTTCTCTATCTGGTTTTGGATGGCTATGTTTTCTTTGAAATTAATTTAAATGCCTTATTCCCATTCCTAATATGGAAGAAGTCAAATTGCCATCTTGCCTGGCATGTTTACCAAATGCAGGGTGGAAAGTGTGGCCAACTATTTTTTAATGTTGCACTCCAGTTTCACTATTTTGGACCGTTAATCCCAGCAAAATTGTGCTAGAACTAGTAATCTCAGATACTGAATCCATATTATCAAATTTTAAACCGTTGACATCATGCTATTTTGATTGTTTTTCAGGTTCTTCCTTCCTTTCCGATAGAAATAAAACGTGGTTTTTTAGAGCATATTAGTTTTAGCTATTTGTAGCATGCAGTGCTTTCCATAAGCAGGTATATGCATATGTAAGCACAAAATGAAACATTTAAAATAGGTATTGAATTGGCAGAATTGTTTCTGAGGTCCTTAGTATGTCAGTGTAGGTAAGCTAATTTAAAATTTTAGACCTTCAGTTTAGAGCGAGATATTATATAAACACATTTTTGCTGAAAGTAGGGGGGGCGGGGGTATCGTATAAAATCTTACCGGGCCAACTTGAACACGCTGCTTTCAAGGTTATTAACGGCTTAACAGTGAATTTAGAATTGGTTGACCGTGAAATGGGCTCCAAAGTAGGGGAAGGGTAGTTTTTTTATCGTAGTTTTTGTCATGGTTTATCAAATTTGCCTCCACAAAAAATTTGTAATGATAAAAAGAAACCTACTTGTCTCTATCGAATATAAATTATTATTTTGTATTATTCTTATTTGAAATCTGTTGCAGCCTGTGATCTAAATGGTGTTTTCTTACTTTTTCTTCCTTACTTTTGTGTTGTTTTTTTTTATTCTAATATTCTTTTTAATAGTTTCTTTTTTATATTCCAGCTCAAGCTATTCGGACCTTCATGTTTTTGGGTTTTCGAGTTCTGTCTCCGAACCATGAACTCGTTCCACCCAATTTGAATAACATCTATATGATCTGCGAGCTTAACGACTAAGATTAACATCTATAAGTTGCTAACGACATTGTTGTTTCCCTACATGTGTGTGTTTGTTACTATGCTGAACTTCTGTGTCATGTGGCAGTCCCGGTTATCTTTTTTCGACTCTTAGTCCTGCTTTTTCTCTTACTTTTATTCTGATAACCGTTTATTCACCGGGACGATGCAGAAACTTCTGTGTAGTTTTAAACTCTGCTCTCGAGTCATGGGTTAGATGCGATATATAAACGTGAACAAAATACGGAAAAAAAAGTGAAAAAATTTCAAAAAGTACAAAAAAAGTAGATTAAATTTTCTTTTCATTCCAACTCGTAATCAGTTCGTTTATTGAGGAGTGTTTTTTTGGGCTTGCCCAGATATAGCTGATAGGCAACCTTCAGTAATTTGAAACGGGAGTGCTATATAGGTCTCGTATTCTTACTGATTATTCACCAACATATTCAAACCCACAAGTTTCTATTGTTTTGTTCTCTGGTAGTAAAATAAACTTTTGACTTGCAAACACAAATTTGTATTTTCATTTTTTCTTTATTTAGGGACGCGTTTTAATCGAATCCAACAACCGAAAAGATGATTCTACACTTACCAACGATCAAAAGCTCTGGAGGATCTTTATCCTTTTTTTCAATAGAATGCATTCGTCTCTTTTTTTTTTTTTTTTTTTTTTTTTTTTTTGCTTAATTCCAGAGGAAAAATTATTTTTGAATGGGAAAATTTTGGGAAAATTTGAGTTTTTTAGTGAAAGACCGGTTTGTAATTCCCCAAACTGATCCGCAATAAGAAAGGTAAGGAAAAATAAAGGAATAATAGACGGTAACTAGGATGTCAGGAGGAAGAAAATAATTCACACGGTTAATCATAGCTACTTGTCTCAAAATTATTGCTGTGATGTTAGAAATATGATTAGAGAAGGACAAGCATGAGTCAATTAATACACCAAGAAACTTGGCAACCTCCACTTGTGGGAGGATGTCGGAGGAGTACTTGAGACCAAGAACAGGCTGAATTACGTCTTTGTTGTATGGGGTTCTGAATAATACTATTTGACTTTTTTTACTATTAATGGTCATGTTATTCATAAGGCACCACGCCTGGACTCTGTTCAGAAGGACGTGGGCAGAGGTTATTGCCGATGGTAAATTGGTGCCAGTGATGAAGAAGTTCCTGTCATCAGCAAATAGTACAGGCTACACTGAAGGGCCCAGGTCCATAACAAGATCATTGATATATAGGAGAAATAAAATAGGGCCTAGAACTGAGCCTTGCGGGACACCCCTCCGAACAGGTAAGGGCTGAGAGGATACATCACCTAATCTTACACCCTGTACCCTTCCAGATAGGTAAGAATCAAGCCAAGAGAGGGTAACACAATGAATACCGTAACTATTTAATTTACTTATTAGAATACTATGACGGACCGTGTCAAAGGCCTTAGAAAAATCCAAAAACAAACCCACTACAGTTTTTTTAAGGTAGAGTTGTGAGCGTATGAACTGTGTGGCGTCAATTAGAGCATGAGAAGTTGAAAATATCGTCCTAAAGCTATATTGGTGTGGAGAAATCAAGGAAACGGAGTGCTGACTGTCAAACAGAAAGGGAGACAGACGTCTGAAGATGACTCTCTCGAGCACTTTGGATATAACAGGGAGAATTGAGATTGAACGATAATTACCTATCTCAGTTGGATCGCCCTTTTTAAGAACTGGGATAACAATGGCTGACTTTAATAAATCAGGTAAAACTCCGTGGGTTAAAGATAGGTTGGCAATATGCATGATGGGCTCGCAAACAAAAGGAGATATGGTCTTCAGGAGCTTATTACTTAATCCAAGACAGTCATCTATAAAACTATTAGGAAGGGAACCAATGATTGAAGTACCTCATTGCTATCAGTTGGGCAGAAAAACATGGATCTAGAATTGAAGAAAGGGAATAAAGCCTGTAAGGAGAAGCGGGATTCAGTATGGGAAACATTAGACAAATAATCATTAAATGTGTCAGGTGCATGTGAACAGTCAAATAATTTACCATTTGTGTCTTTAATGTGAAAAGGTATAGACTTTGATTTTCTATTTTTTGAGAGTATAACATTAATGGTGGACCAAATCTTTTTCAGGTTTCCTTTGCAATTGAGAATTTTTGTATAATAATAATTTTTCTTCGCTTCACGGATCAGTTTAGTGTATAAGTTTATATAATTTTTATAATTTGATAGGTCAATATCACTACTGGTCTTACAGACTAACTTATATAATTTGTTTTTACGATATGAGAAGACAATGAGGCTATGGGACATCAAGGGGCATATAGGGATAGTTTTCCGGCTATTTTTACGAATAGGAAAAGTTGAATGGATAATCTTACTTAGCCTTTGCGCAAAACCATTTGTGGCAGAATTTACTTCTTGACAATTTAAAACATCGGACCAGTCAGTGGTTCTTAGGCAATCGATAAAATGGGTTATATTTGCAGAGCTGTAGTTTCCAGTAGGTGTTAGGATGTTAATTCTACAGCGTAAACTTGTAGGTTGTGAAGGTACTGACAAGTAAACAGTAGAATGTCCTGACATATCGCAACATATTATATTTGAGGACAGGTCTCTTCCCAGGGATGTGTATACAAAAATGTTATAAATTATTTTTTATGTCGATCTCACAGGATTGAATCTACTGGAGAAAAAAATTGTGGGTAGAATACCACTAGCGGTTACGGATTAAAAAAAAGTGTCAGATTCAATATTTTTACCAACATTGAGTAGGTTACAATTGAAGTCCCCAAGAACTATTGCCTTTTTATGGGGTAGATTTATAAAATTAGAAAAATCATCAAACAGATTACAAAAACATGAGGTCGGAAATGGTGGAGGTTTATAAAATAAGGAGAGTACTATATAGGAATTTTGGCTGATAAGTATGTTAACAATTATTGAATAAATACATCTGAGATTTATTTGTGTAGAGAAAATAGATTCGCACTCTGATAGCCTGGTAAAATTTACATTCGAACGCATGTAAAGTGAGATACCCCCAGAACACTTTGTCAACCTCCTAGGCATATGGATTATTTGGTAACCAGGGAGTGAAAAATCACTTGTGTCTTCATTATCGGAAAGCCATATCTCTGTTAATCCTATTACGTCAAAGGGGCAGACACCATTGAATGAAATTAAATCTTCAATCTTGAGCCACGTATCCCGGAATACTTCTGATGTTGAAGCAAAGAATATAAAGGGAATTATTATTAACTAGTGTTGGCTCCATATTGGTAGCAAAATCGAGAATATCAAGGTAATTACAACTAGCATGAGTTAAGGTACTATCGGGGCTGCTTATAGGGTTGGCATGCTGATTACTTTCTATATCGGAATAATTATAGGCTGCGATTTGGCCTCAATTTGAGGAAATTAAGTGGACCATTGGGTAAATGAGAAGCCTTTATCTATTGGGGCGGGACCTTTTTCCTCTGGTTCTTTAAAACTTCAGTTTGGCTATTTAAGGGTCGACTTGGAGTTGGTTGTCTAGGGATTGTAGCGGCTACAATGGAGTAGGGCAAGTTCAATCTCACAGAGGTTCGGAGGATCTCGGCTATCTTGTGGTAGGCCGGGCAAAGTTGCTTCTCAAGTGCCGTGTGCCCCTTATTATTACAATTTTTACAGTAGGCGTCTTTCTCGGTGCAATTTTCTGTAACGTGGCTAGGTTTAGCACATTTTTGACATGATTGGAGTGACTGTTTACAATTATTTTTGGTATGACCATGAGCTAGGCAAATTGCACATTGTATGGGCTTTGTTTTATAGGACTTGTGGTGAAGGGCCATACCACACAGAAAAACTTCTATTTGAAACTCGTTTTTGCATGCAATGAGCACTGAGCGACTAGGTATAAGATTACCATAATTTTCAAGCTGAGTCTTGTGGCTGGTGTTGGTTGGACCAGATGACCTGAAGAATCAATTAGGTGAGTTTTAAGTCCATTTATGCCTTTTCTATTGTCAACACCACAAACCATGCATTTTATAGAATTTTTCTACTTCTTTAGATGGGGCAGATATTTTGGAATACTTAATGAACAATTCCTTCGACCTTCAAATGACAAAATCTGTAACCTTGCGAGAGATAAAATAAAGATTTATCATACCGTCTTTTAGGAAAACTACTTCAAAAATTAAGTTAGCTAGTAAAAATATAAGCTTTCTAATATCCATTAACCGATCTCTAGTAAAGGGTTGACCATTGGTTTTCTTGATGGTCACAATGTAATAGTATGGCTGATCTAAAGAGCTAGGAAGTCATTCAATTGATTGGGAATCATCAGGAAATGATATAATCTCAGGTTGGGATTCTTCAAGGGGTGATCTAATTGCATCATTTTTTTTCTTTTTTTGCCAGGGGTTACACTTGTACGTTTAGTTTGAAGTAAGTTTAGTGTTTGTGTCCCCCTGAGATGTATGTTTTATTTCTACCTATGAGGCAGGGGGGGGGGGGGTTGACTGTCATTTTACTTTCTTAGGCCGGAAAGAGGATACAAAAATTTATTTTTAAGGAGATTACTTTGTGTCAGACATTAGCTATTTTGAACTAAAAATCTCACCTCTTATTTCTTTCACTGTTCAGAACTATAATTCAAACCCTATAATCCAATTATCAAGAACCAAGGTCAGTAATATCACTTAGGAAAGTCCAGGGACATACACGGTCAGTAAATGTTCAAGTTACACACGGGGACTTTCGACTAGCAAATACCAAGAGTGAAAACACCAATTAGATGTTGACACAGCGGAAGCGAGTTCATAACTCAATAAGAGGTATATTTAAGGGCTGTGGTAGATGGTTTCATTTAAATGTCTTATGCCAAATGCCACGTTTTGGAAGGCAGTTGAGGATTCGTTTAACCTTGTTCCTTAATACAGTAGGCGTGATTTCTTCTTTAATTTGAAATAAAGTATAAATTTGTGCCTGATCAGATAACTATATGGAGAAGGTCAATATTTCTGGCTCTATATACCCCAAAGGGGAAAAGTAAGAAAGAAGTGGGAGAAGTAAGTCCTCTCTTAAGAAAATAGCCTCTTTTCCGTGTCTGATGACCGATGGAATTGAAAATTGATTCATTTTGGCGCCTGGCTCTTCTTAATAATTGGATGAGCCTTCCTCGAGAGACAAGTAAGAATCAGGGTTGCCACTCGGCCGGTTTTTTTGGGTGCCACTTTGGGTGGCAAAATAGTGTAAATTTTGTATAAAAAGTGTCATTTTCCAAAAATTTGCCGCTCGCGACGCTTTGCGTCGCTCGCGCTCGCGTTAACAAAGTTTTTATATTGAAAATATTCGCCAGTCCGCTTGGGATCACTCCCGCTTGGTCTTCCACATCTTTAACGTCTTTAACATGAAATTTTGGATCTAATGCCGTTTATCAACTATAAAAGATAAATTTTGATTTTACTTAGCCGGTGCTGATTTCCGGCTTTGCGCAGCACTTCCACTCTTGTCAATTTTCCAGCCCCCCTCCTAAAAACCCGCTAAAACACAAATGGTGCTTACTGCATAAAATGGCAACTCGTCCCACAGAGTACTTTCTTCTCTTTGTTTTCAAAAACTAGTGAAAAACTATAAGACAGGTATACAATGTAATCTATGTATCACAACCTGAATATAATAAGTTTCACGAGAACTCTCGCCACTCCCAGTAAATTTTTCTTTGCGATGTCTCCAGGGACTAGGGCATAGGAACAGTCAACTAGCATTTTAAGTATCAATATGAAAGCACCTTTATAATAAAAAAAACGAGCATTTAATGTATCAGCGTGAAAGCACATTTACAATCAAATATTAGTGGGATTATAATAACTAAAATGAGGAAGTGCGTCCAAATTCAAAAATTTAAGTAAGAAAAAAAAAATGAAATTAGATTGTGATTTTGCTAATGATTGCATAGGATTAAAGATAATGGAAGTTTTGGTATCAATTTTGTTTTTAATATGATGGTTATGTATGAATATTCATTTGTCCATTGCCAAGAGTTCAAAGAAAAATATGAACGGAAATGTTAGAGCGCATTTTTGCGTCACTGGCCCAGTCACTGAAGAGGTCACTAGATATTCTTGTTGGACAACAGTGAGCTCAGTGGATATTTTTGCGTTACTGAGTCGTTGTGTGATGTCACCAATGAGCTTTTCAGTCACTGGGCTTCAAGAGCTCCAGTCACGGAAATCGATGAAAAGACGCGTAAAGTTAAGCAGTCACTGGCCCAGTGACTGGTTAACATAGTTACAGCTATTATCATAGTGGCGCAAAAATACACTTTTAGCTTTTCTTGCTGTTTTCTTCTTTGAATTGTAGTCAACCCTCAACTAATAAAACATAAAAATTGAATTCAGACCTACTCAAGAATTGCAAACTGCTTGACTGACTTATCGTCTATGAGCCTACAAATTATTGCAACAACACAAAATAGTTGAACTAAACAACTGAAAACAATTGAAGGCTTCTCCACCACAATGCAGTTAAATATCTATCTCTGCCCTCTCCATTGCCAAGTATTTCGTACCCGAAGATCACTGGATGATCTTCGCTTATCGGTGATAAAAATAAGAATATAAAAAATTCTCACACACAGATAGAGACAAACACGTTTATGTTTTTCACCGCAGAGAAAGATTCTTGCATCCAATAATTGCCGAGCGCAGAGTTAAGATAAGAATCTTAACTGACAGAAAAAGGATATCGATGCATATTTACATTGACAGTTTTCCTTCCGATTTTTGTCTGAAAAAAATCTTTTTTTTGTAAAATAGTGCTACTTAGCAAAAAAGGTGCCACTTTTGCTAAAAAGTGTCCTAATAGTGTCAGGTGTCCCAAAAAGTGTCATTTAAAAAAAAGTGTCAAAAGTGACAATAAAGTGTCACCGGTGGCAACCCTGGTAAGAATAACTTTGTGTTTGCTGTCCTTGAGAGACAAGCTGCAAATTCAGCTCTTAGACTAGTTTCAACGTGGCTGAAACGTTAAACCGGAATTTGTTACGAATTAAATTTTAAGCTTACTAAATATTTCAACCATAGCAATTTAAATATTGATCTATGAGTCGGACAGAACTTCGGGTGGGGATGGGGAGAATCCGTACCCCCCCCCCCCTGAATACAGCCTTGTATGGTACCCATATAAATTAAGATTTTAACGAAAAACGGATTAGGTGATTGTGTTTTTCTGAAAATGGCAAATTTGTCGTGTAGTTCGAAGAACTATAAATTTAAAAATTTTCCCAAACTATATTTACTCCTGCTGGCATTATTCATATAGCTGTTCTTGTCAAGGCATCGTATCTTCTTTGTCTTTCCTGGCATTGACATTGTTCTTCTTATCTTTTCCCTGTAATGTTAGAAATGTGGATTTTTTTCAAAGATTAAAAATTGCGCTCTGGTGCTAAAGGTGACTGATAAGTTTAGGGAGCGCAAGTGCAGGTTTTGTCAAGTATTGCCTCAAGTTTGCTAACCGGAGGATTTCTTAACTCGTTTTACATGGAAGAGCTATATGACAAAACTGGCGGAACGTGCGAATTTGCGAAGATAAATTCTTTTATGTTAAATCAAAACTTTAGATCATCACGATCTGGTTTTCCACAATCTTTTATAAAAGTTTGTTTATTTTTATGAAAATGTTATTTTATTTTAATACACCCGTACGTATTTTAATGCTTTAGGAATATTGTTTAATTCAAGTTCTGTATTTTGAATTAAGAAATAGTAGATTTTATTTTTTATTGGCAAATTTCTTCATAAACAGCAGTGCCACATGGACCCCTTTCTGTCCATCATGCAGTCATTTCGCTTTGTTTTTTGTCTGGCACATCCAGAATTTAACCAAATTAAATTAAGAAATGATTGCACAAGAACTCTCGGCGATTTAACCAATGTTAATCACACCTTTTATTTTGAAAATAGATTTTGTCTGGCACAATAAGAATTCAACCAAAATAAATTGAGAAATGATTGCGTATGAACTCTCGGCGATTTAATTAATGTTAATTACACCTTTTAGTTTGGAAATACATTATGTAACTTTTTTAAAACTATTATATTTTCTGTTTTCTCTTTAATACGATTTTTGTGGAATGTTTTAATCTTGATTTCAATATGCAACCCGGATTTTGATTAACTCTAGTTTTTGGTTTCAAAATTTTTTTTAATTTATTCTAGTTAAATTTTACATTTACCATCAGAAAAAGATTTCTGCAGCACTTTGATTGACTGAATTCTGAAATATAACCAGATGCTTTCGGTATCCTTTGATTTTTTTTTTCTTTTTTTTACCTTATTCACTTTTGAGAGACATGATTTTATTATTATTATTTTTCTTCCTGTTCAAAAATTTAGTTTATGGGATTAAGTTGAGCTCATCGTTGGGATTTAGAATTTCAATCAATATTTTATCGTTCATTTTTTCCATAGTGTTTTTCTAATTTGCGAAATTGCGAAGGATCTGGAAGATGCAGCTAGACGGTATAATAGCAAAATATTGTACTTGCATGTTAATAAATTGAGAGGGAGTAGTAAATCTGGACTTGGACCAGTAAAAGATAGAAATGGGTCCCCAATTAGTGATAAGGAAAGAGTTAAAGAGAGATGAGCAGAACATTTCGAGAATATGCTAAGCCGAGATAGAGTTGCAAGTAAAGATATACAGGAAAATGAAAAAGGTCTGTGATACCTTGGATGTGAATGAAGATTTGTTTTGTGAGGAAGAATTAGCGACAGTACGAAAATGATTAAAAAATAATAAAGCTCCAGCTGCTGATAGTGTGGTAAATGATTTTCTTAAATATGATGGTTATGAGGTTAGAAATAAGTTACTGAAGATTACAAAGAAGATTTTTGAAAAAGGGGTAGTACCTAGCAATTTTAGCAAAACTCTAATTAAACCCCTCCATAAGAAAGGTTAGTAAGAAGGAGTGGGGTAATTATCGAGGCATTAGTCTCTTCTCTGTAGGTAGTAAATTACTTAGTAATATGATACTTTTTAGACTGAGAGATGTCGTAGACAAAGTTTTAAGAGAAGAACAGTGCGGTTTAAGAAAAGGTAGAGGATGTGTTGACTAAATTTTCACTCTTAGGTTAATAATTGAGAAGTGCCTGAGTTGTCAAACACCTTTGGTCCTCAGTTTTTTAGATTATGAGCAAGCGTTCGACTCTGTTGATAGAAGAGCTTTAGTAAATATTTTATCCTTGTATGGTATATCAGACAAATACATTAAAGTGATTAGTGCTATGTACGAGAACAATGGTTCTAGGCGTTTACCCCCCGTGATTACCCCCCCCCCCCGGAAAATACCGGGGGGGGGAACGAATTTTGGTATTTGTGTATTATGCGCCACTCAAGTTTACGCTGTGTAAAATTCGAGAACACACCAGTTTTTTGTTACTTTAGAAATAAATCTGGGCTATAGATTTGTATATTAGGGAGAGGGGGAGTAAAGTATAGCGGGTCTGCATGCAAAATGTACAAACAATTATTCTGCATATTAGATAGATAGATAGAGAAGTGTATTTTAAAACCAAATATAAGGCCATGAACATATTAAAATAACATAAATGAAAGGTGCAAATAACATAAACTTTGATCAGCGATCATCATAAAACACTTGAATGAAACATTAACCTAATAATAGTACTTAATACTTAGAAAGTCGGTCATTAAAAAAAAAAACACTTAACACTTGGAAAAAAAACACTTAATGAAACATTACATTTACTTTATATCCTGCCCATCTACTTCCAACTGTCCAAATGTTTTTTCATAGTTAAAAAAAGTTTGGAAGAATAGGAAGACGAGTCTGCAAACCAAGATTAGAATATTAGAAGCTTCAGTGATGACAGTGGTCAGAAGCATGGGCACTCCGAAAAGCGGATGAAGATTTTCTAGATGTTTTCCAGAGAAATTGCTTAAGGATTGTTCTGGATACCTGGTTGACTGGCCGTATTTCAAACAATTGGCTATACGAAAAATGTGGTTCAATACCGCTCTCTAGGGTTATAATGAAAGAAAGGTTGAGGTGGCTAGGGCACGTTGTGCGGATGAAGGATAACAGATTGTCGAAGATTGTTCTTTTCGGCCAAGCGTTTAGGGCTAAACGGAAAGCAGGTCGTCCTCGTCTAGGGTGGGAGGATGTCATAAAGAAAGATTTTAAAGGAAATGGGAATCTCGTGGGAGGGTGTAAAAAGGGAGACTTTGAATAGATTGGGATGGAGGAGGAGCGTGCGTAGCTGTGTTGGCCTCAGGCGGCTTGGTGCTGTGGTGAGTTGTTAGTAGTAGTAGTAGTAGTAGTTGTTTGAAGTAAGTAATGGAGATTCAGCCGAAAAATACCTCGAGCAAAAATATAGCTGAGCAAAAAAAAAAATAATTGTTTTTTACAAGTCCATAAAAACCGGATTTTGAAAGAAGGATTTAGAAGTTTCAATCAGAATTTTTTTTTTTTTTTTATCCTTTCAGTTTTTCTGTAACGATTTTCTAAGTTGTGTTGTCTGAAGTAAGTAATGAAAAAACTATATACAAAAATATCGCTGAATAGCTATACATTTTTTTCAAAAGCCCAAATAACCTGATTTTGCAACAACAAAAAAAACACTTTAAAATTGGCTACCAAATTTGAAACCGATGGAAAGACTATGATTGCACTTTGGATTCTTCGTGGGAAATGAAACAAACTTCCTGGAGCGAAAAACTGCGTTTCTGTTTTAGTGACCATCTGTTCAATGTAAAAACCACGAGATCACAACATCAGATTAATTTAAAGAAAGCACTTTTCATAGAACCAAACGATATTGAAATGAACAATCTTATCAAACAAAAAGGAAATGAATGCTTCTATATGCCTAAATGAATACTGCTTAGTCCTAAAGCAAATAGAAATTGGGTTAAAAAAAGAAGCCAATAGAAGTCCTAAAGCAATTCCCAGTAATGGGTTAAATTGCATGGTGACGCAGAACACCATCGTGGGAGGATCCTCTATAGAAGGGCAACTGCGGCAGGGTTTAAGATCCAGATCTATGGACAATGGCCTCTGCAAAGGGCTGTCTCGACCCTGTCGGGGTACCTGCAAGACTCGAGACCTTGCGGTCAACTCTATTCCCCCTTGAGGAGTGGCGCCCCTCGAGAAAACTAGCCTAGTAAACGACACAGCATTCTTACGGGACTCTGATTAATGGATAATTCTTCTGGGCTTGGTCTGTTTAGACGGGCGTTTTCAGGCGGAAAAATCTCTTCCTAGCTAATTTATCTACTATGGGGTGCCTCCCCCTCGTAGCATACTAGCATAATATTTGTAGGCATGAATATATAATGAGTTGGAGGTAATATGCTTGGGACTGTCTGTGCAGGATTTCGACTCTTGTTGATAGAAGAACATCGCCAAGTGCTGAAAATCATGTTGTGACCAAGATGGGCCAGGATTGCACATAGCCTCCATTCATACTAGAAGTCCTAGGGACTTCTGGCTGTCCGGTCCTAAGCCGGCTTAAGCGCTTTAGTGTAGGCTTGAGAAGATATGTTGATCCCCGTCCAGCACTGGTATCCGGGACCATTGCTTTTCCTTAAGCCAAAATAATTTCAACGATTTAAAGAACATGAAAATTGGAACTTGGAATGTTACGACGTTGAAAAATGACTATCTTATCTATATTTTTCTGACTAATTCAGACGCTTTGAACTGGACTTATTAGGAGTTTCAAAAACTCATATCCCAGGGGTAGGAAGCATGAAATTAGGTGATATAGACTTTGTTTACAGGGAGTAGGGCTCACGATGAATAAGGAAGCTGTTAAGTCTTGTTTAGGCTGGGAAGGTATTAATAATAGAATACTAGTTGCTCATGTTATGACTAAAAAGTTTAGGGTAACAGTTATAGTAGTATATGCCCCTGTTGAATCGACTGAAGGAGATACTTGTGACTCAGATGAATTTTACTTACAGTTACAGGAGCAAATAGACAGGCAGAAATATGGTGTTTTTACTAGGAGATTTTAACGCCAGGTCGGTAGAAATGGGGATAGATGGTATCCGAGCCTAGGTAAATTTAGTGCAGGAAAAGAAAACAGTAATAGCTACAGACTTTTGCAATTTTATAGGTATAACAATCTAGTTATAACCAATACGGTGTCTGGTCATAAAAAGGTCTATAAGTTGACATGGTATTCACATGATGGTAAGACGGCAAACCTTATTGATTATGTTATAGTAAGCCGAAGACTGGCAGGATCAATAAAAGATACTAGGGTATATAGCAGTGCTGTTATTGATGTTAAAAGTAAAGATCACCATATAGTAGTGCCTAGGGTTAATTTTAAAGCTAAAATTTCGGAAGGGTAACTACCTCCCGGGAAGTTATGATCTTGGTAGACTTCAGGATGACAATATGAGAGAAACTTTCCGGGAACAGTTGAGTACTAAACTTTAGAGTTTAAAATTCGACAATGTGGAAGATGGTTGGAATAATATTAGGAAAACAATTACTTGCTGAGTACGAAGTTGCTGACGGTGTCTTAGGAAATAAAGTTAGGACTGCAGCTAGAATATTAGTGATGAAGCTTTATGTTTAATAGAGAGGAGAAGGGGCTTGTGCAAGAATTATCTGAGTGATAGATCATGTGAAAACAAAAGGAATGTGGAGAAAGCATTAAAATATGAACCTAGGAGGTGTGACTTGGAGGCCATGGATAAAATTTCTGAGGATATGGAGGATGCAGCTAGACGGCATAATCGTAAAATATTGTACTGGCATGTTAATAAATTGAGAGGGAGTAGCCAACCTGGACTTATCCCAGTTAAAGATAGGAACGGGGCCACAAATAGTGATAAGGAAAGACTTAAAGAGAGATGGGGTGAACATTTTGAAAATGTGCTAAACCAAGATAAAGTTGCATGAAAAGATATAGAGGAAAATGGAAAACTTTGTGATACCTTGGATGTGAAGGAAGATTCGTTTTGTGAGGAAGAATTAGCGACAGTATGAAAAGGATTAAAAAATAATAAGGCTCCAGGTGCTAATAGTGTGGTAAATGAGTTTCTTAAATATGGTGGCTCTGAGGTTAGAAATAAGCTACTGAAGATTAGGAATATGATTTTTGAAAAAGGGGAAGTACCTAACGATTTTAGGAAAACCTTAATTAAACCACTGTATAAGAAAGGCAATAAGAGTGAGTGTGCTAAATATCGAGGCATTAATCTGTTCTTTGTAGGTAGCAAATTACTTAGTAATATGATACTTTTTAGACTGAGAGATGCTACAGACAAAGTTTTAAGAAATGAAAGGTGCGGTTTTAGGAAAGGTAGAGGATGTGTCGACCAAATTTTCACTCTTAGGTTAATAATTGAACTAATAATTAAGCCTCCCCTGGTGGTTTGACTAAAAATCAAATAGACCATTGTTTGGTTAGCTACAATTGGCGCTCAAGCCTCATTGATGTACTATCGTATAGAGGTGTTGATGTACGATCTGACCACTCGCTTATGATGGCAAAATTTAAAATCAAGTTGAGGAGAAATACAAAGAAAACTCCTCGGACTCAGACAAGCTACTAAATAAAACTTTGAAGCACAATTTTGTGGTAGAACTTTCCAATCACTTTCAAGCTCTCCCCCTCTCTCTCTCAACCAGAACAGTTAGATCAAGAAAACATGTAGAAGGACATGAAGACTTGTTTTCAATCGGCTGCCTCAGAAATTTTTGGCTACAGAAAGAGCCCGAAAGATCAGTGGCTTTCAGACAAGACATGGGCCCTCAAAGAGAAAATAAAACGTATAAAACAAACCCTTTTTCAGAATCAAGTACCAAGTCAAATGATCTTTAAAGTTCCAGCTATAGACAAGCAGATAAAGCGGTGAAAAAAAGGGCAAGAAATGACCAGCGTTGTCAAATTGAAAGGAAGGCGAATCTTGCAGAAGAAGCTACCAAAAGAGGTGACTCTAGAGCCCTTTATAGGATAACAAATGAAATAGTTGGAAAGAAACGTTCCCAAGGTGGTCCTGTCAGGGCCCTTCCGGTGCTTTACAGACAGAGCCAGAGATTGTAAATGAAATATTGGTGTCACACGTTGAGAAAATTCTGGATAGACTTCCATCAGAAAACCCCCAGAACATCCCAACGATACCACTTTTTTCCCTGATTATCAGTGATGAGCCACCAAGTATAATGGAGATAAGTACTGCAGCCAGGAAATTGAAAAACGGTAAATCACCAGGTGAAGACCGAATAACAGCAGAGATGATTAAGGCATCAATCCCAGGACAAGTCTCATACTGGGTCATGTTCTTTACCAAAATCTGGGAGAATAGAGAAGTGCCAGCTGAATGGAAGACAAGCTCACTGGTCAGACTTTTCAAAAAGGGTGATGCTACTGTTCCTTGAAACTGGCGAGGAACCAGCTTACTATCAATGCCCGGGAAAGAGCTTTGTCATGTTATTTTGGAAAGGATATAGACCGAACTAGATAAACTCATGAGAGATGAACAATATGAGTTCCATGCAGGACGTTCCTTTGCAGATCTTATTTTCACTTTACGCCTGCTCATAGAGGATTGTCATGAGTGGGGGTCCAAAATGTACATGACTTTCATAGACTTTGAAAAGGCTTTCGATTCGGTCGATCGTGAAACTTTTTGGCAAATTCTGAACTATTACGGCTTTCCGGATAGAATAATTAAGATAATTATGTCATTGTACGAAGGGAGTGAATGCTGCATTAAGACACCAGAAGGCCTAATGAGATACTTTAGAATCTTATATGGAGTTAAAACAGGGATGTGTGTTGTCACCACTGCTCTTTATAATAGCTATTGACGATACCCTTCATAACAAAACAAGAGATGATATTGAATTATCATCCGGTGTAACAGTCAACGATTTAGATTTTGCAGACGACATAACATTAGTTCAGGGTTGCAAGCAACGTTTGCAGTACTTCATTCACAGGGTCAGTGTAAAAGCCAGCCAGCTTGGTCTCAAAATAAATGCAAGAAAAACAAAACCATGGCAACATCCAATTCCCCCCTACATATCACATGTGCTGGTGAGGAAATTGAACAAGTTATTGAGTTTAAGTATTTGGGTAGCATCATAGAGAATACTGGTTCTTCCACAAAAGAAGTAATAACTAGAATAGCTAATAGTAATAAATAGAAAGCTAACGCATTATTCAATCGACTGAAAATAATCTCGAAATCTAAGAACTATTCAAATGGCCTAGAGCTGTGCTTACTCAACAGTAACGTTTTACCAGTCCTCCTGTATACCGCTAAGACTTGGTACTTAAACATTGAACAAGAGAAGAAGATTCATGCTGTTGAGAATAATTGCCTCCGGAGGATTCTGAGTGTACATTGGTCGGAAAGGGACTCAAACAATACCATTCGGAGAATCACAAATCAACCATTAATAACCGACGCCAATAGATCCCGTAGATGGAGGTATCTTGGATATGTTTTAAGAATGGAAAACCATAGAATCCCGAAGTCTACACTTTAGTGGCAACCAGTTGGAGGGCGGAAGCGAGGAAGACCTCAAAACACATTGAGGCGAACCTACAACAGTGACCTATGTCGCCTGAATGCCTCTCTCCAACCAGACTGGGAAGTTGTCTAGGCAGCGGCTCATCTCAGACCCGAATGGTTAACATTCACTGATGCCCTAGGCACCCCTGGCGGCGCAGGAGGATTTAAGGTCTAACGTCTAAGGCCTTAGTTGTCACACACCTTTGGTTCTCAGTTTTATAGATTATGAGCAAGCGTTCGATTCTTTTGATAGGAAAGCTTTAGCATAGGTCTTATCCTTGTATGGTATACCAGACAAATACATTAAAGTGTTTAGTGCTCTGTGCGAGAATAACACTGCTGCGGTTAAGGTAGCAAATGAAGTTAGCAGCTGGTTGTGTATTAAATCAGGAGTTAAGCAGGGTTGTCTTCTATCGCTCTTTATATGTATCATTTTGATGGACTTTGTCTTAAGGAGCACAGGGAAGGCAATTGGAGGCCACGGAATCAAATGGGGAGTAAAACCTCCCGTGGACTTATGCTGATGATTTAAGCATCCTAGATGAAATTGTGAGCAAAATGAATGAATTTTAGATGTTTTGGGAGTTCAGAGTGCTAGAATAGGTTAGAAAATTAATATTAAGAAAAACTAAGTCACTAAGGCTAGGAATAAGTGAAGATGAAAAGGTGATGTTGGGTAACAAAAAGATTGATCAGGTGGGCAGCTTCACTTACCTTGGTAGTATTATTAGTAAATACAGTGGGAGCAGTGAAGATGTTAAAAGTAGAATAGACAAGGCTCAGGTGTTTTTTCTCAGTTAAAAAAAACTTTTGAAGAATAGGAAGATAAGTCTGCAAACCAAGATTAGAATATTGGAAGGTACAGTGATGACAGTGGCCAAATATTGCTCTGAAGCCTAGGCACTCCGAAAAGGAGACAAAGATTTACTACATGTTTTCCAGAGAAATTGCCTACGGATTGTTCTGGATACCTGGCTGACTGACCGTATTTCAACAGTAGGCTGTACGAAAAATGTGGTTCAATCTCGCTTTTTAGGGCTGTAATGAAAGAAAGGTTGAGATGGCTAGGGCATATTCTGCGGATGAAGGATGACAGATTGCCGAAGATTGTTCTTTTCGGCCAACCGTCTAAGGCTAAATGGAAAGCAGGTCGACCTCGTCTGGGGTGGGAGGATGTCATGAAGAACGATTTAAAGGAAATGGGAGCTTACTGGGAGGGGGTTAAGAGGGAGGCTTTGAATAGATTGGGATGGAGGAGGAGCGTGCGTAGCCGCTGTGGCCTCAGGCGGCCTGGTGCTGCGGTAAATTGTTAGTAGTAGCAGTAGTAGTAGGAAATAGAAATTGCCACAAGCAGGACTAGGGCTTCTATGCCATAAGCCCTCAACTACATTCATTAGTTTTTTTTCCAGTAATCTTGATTATTGTTGAGTGTTTTTTTTTTGCTTTTGTCAATGTTTCGAGAAAAACAAACCAAATTGTTTTGAGACATAACGCTATTAAGTAAGCGTGTATGATACCCAAGCTGTTTAAAGGGTTTAAGAGCGAAGGGATTAGAACCTCTCTTATTTGTAAATATTGGTTGTATTTGTGATTATTTTTTTTTTGTCCTGTTGATTTTATAATAAATAAAAACACGCTGCTTGAAACAAATTGCTTTCAGTAGAGCGTAAATGGGATTCTGGTCATTAGAATATGTAGGGGGGGTGACCCTACTCATGTTTCTTATAAGATTTGCCTGTTCTGATCATATTTATACTAGTATCTTTTCTTTGTTTTCGTTGTGATCATTCATTTTATTTTTATTTTTCGGTTTAATTTACTCATTGACGGTAGTCTCTGGGCACTTTAAATTTTGAATTATTATTATATAACTGTATTTCTGTTTGCTTAGGCTTTAATGTAGTTCTTAACTTTTCTTTGAAAACTTCTTTCTTAAAAAACGCTTTTAAAATCAATTTCAGTTTAATTGATTTGCTTCCATTATTGATCAATATCAGGAATATATTATTTTTTACAGTTTTCCTGCTGACGAATTAAAACATTGGGTTGTAATCTAAATTTTAAACAAAATTTGAATATTTAATCAATTTTTTGGTCAACAATAGTTTGCACAATATCTTTTTAATTGTAGCTTTACGTTATAATTCTGAGCCGATAGGATGTAGGATTGTTGTTCAAATGGGTTGAAATTCCATCTGATTTTTGGACTTCTACTGGGTTAAAGCTATCCTTCTCCTCCTCCTCCAGACGCCCTTCAGATTATTTAATTGGGAAAAAACCCTTTCGGTTCGTTTTTCTACTTCACATTGCCTTTTTATGGGTCAAATGAAAAATATGAGCAACCTCCTTTAAATGTTATGTGCTTAAAAGCTAAAAGCGTTGGATTTTAAAGACAAGCAAGTTAGAACATATTTCTTTTTGTATCTGAGTCAGTTGATGGCAATGCTCCAAAATCTTAGGCTTAAAATCTTCAGTGGTGTAGTTCCGTAGTCTAATCTTTAAATGGATACTATAATTTTAGTTCTATTGCGAACATCCTGATGATCGGGCATTACCTAAAAACAGGTTTTTTAGCATATTGGTAATTTTGGTATGTTGGTAAATTGTATATTGGTATACCTTATGGCTTGTGGTCCCCGCAATTTTAAGTGACTGACCTTAAAGCTCATAAGCCTTAGTGTGAGCTACCCAACAAAGTAGGAAAATAATACATGTTTTTGTTAAATCACAAAGTTATTTATTATCCCTCTATATTTCTAATTTTTCTATTAAATTAAAAAAAAAATATTTGAATCTAAAAAACATAGTTAAACGTGAGGGATGGCACCTTTTCGTCATCAGCAATTTCCTTAAAGTTAAGGTCATACATTATAGCGGCCATTCGAATACAGTTGTCCAAATGTTCGTTGGTCAACCGGTTCATGTGCTTGTTTTTGATGAGTGTCACACTGGAAAATAAAATCTGGCACAGATATGTTGAGCTGAAAATTGCATTTCCTCGTTAACCAACCTGAACCAAAATTGGATATCTTTCCTTAGGAACAAAAGGTCAAATATTTTCATTTCTTGAAGTGCGCGATCTTGATGAAAAGTCACTTTGAAAATCAACCAGGTCCATCTCCGCTGCAGCGTTGTCTTCTTCAAAATGTTTCATGAAACAGGTAAGGAATCTTTCTGCATCAATCTTTGCAAAAATGAAATGTGACGAACATATGCTTCAATGGAAAGGTGTTTGAAAGGGTTGAAAGAATTGATTTTTCAAGTCTGAAATAATTGCAATATGTTCTTCATGTTTATAAGAAGGCTGTGGAGGTAGATCATTGTTTATCAAGGTCTGCATCAGACAAGCAATGTGCTCTGGGTAAGCCCTTTCCCCACAGTTCCAACTTTTTGTGAATGAAATGACGTTTGAAGTAATTCCACCAACATCACATTATCTTCGCCTTGAAGCTGCAAGTTAATGTTATTTAGCTTTTCTGTTGCGAGCATAAGAAACGCAAAATCTTACAGCCACACTGAATCCTCTAGTGAAGGGAAGGACAAGGATATACTTTATTTTTATTAAAAACTCCAATTTAACGGGAAGAAACTGTTTAGAACGTTGCATAAAGACTGTGCTGAGCGCAAACGAATTTCTTTATGAAGCAATACATCATCAAACTGGCATTATAACTGTTCATTCAGAGTCCTGAACAAACGTCTCTTAGATACATGAGTTCTTACTTTATTAACAATTTTAACGCTTTGCTCATACTAAAAAAATTACCACAACGGCTGCTGGTGTACGCAATGGTAAGACAGAATTTTGAAAAGCTGTTGTTTTAAGATATAAGGCAGTAAATTCATTCTCACTGCCTACCATAGTGGTAGTTGCACTGGTTGCCGAGCCCACTAACTTTTATACAGAAGTATTATCAGAATCCATTAGCGTCTTAAAAAAAATGTGGAACAAGTATATGTCCTGTCCCATAGTATGTCCTTGAAGTGGTACAACTTCTACCAGCTCTTCTTTTATTTTAAATTCATCAAACTAATACTTACGAAAATGGCTAACTGGGCTATCTCAATCATATTATTGATTCATCAAGTTACAGGAAAAATAACTATAGCGATCTAAGTCAGTTTTAAGTTTCGAAACTACATAAGAACTCGTTGATTCAACTCTTCCTATAACTGTTTTTTCATTCAGTTGCAATGATTGAGTAGCAGACACTATATCACCTTTGTTTTAAAATTATTAAATAATTTATCTATACATTCTAAAAGTGCAGCTATGATTAATTTGTCATTTTTGTAAGTTTTTTTTTCCAGCATTAATCTTTGAAAAACGAAAATATGCCTCAGTTGCTGTTAAGTTTTCTGAAAAAAACTTGAGATTGTTGGGCATTTAATTGGGATTTCAGTTGCACTTCCTTCAGGAAGGATTCCGAGGTATATCCTTTTCAATACTGGAGTGAACGTTTTTTTAATGACGCTCACAATTTCCTTTCTTCATAATTAATGCACTTGAATTACAAAGTAAGAGCATACGTTTATCCTTCACCTGGGTGAAAAAGTAATCAGTTTCCCATTTAGTATGAAAACTATTTTTTTTTTCTTTTATACTGGAACCGGTGGTGTCTACTAGAAGCAGTCTGTCGTTACATGTTGGGCGGATATATTAGGCAGGTTCTTGATTACTATTGCTACTGGAATCTGTAATGGGTTCAGGGATGTAGACTGAACGTTCTTCTTTAATTTTTCACTTGTTTTTGGAAGACTTTTGTTGGTGGGGGAAATCATTTTCCTTGTTTTGACATTAAAAGTATGCAATTTCGATTGGTACTTATTCGTCACATTCAAATTTTTACTCATTGTAGCACATAAATTAAAAGATCAAACTCACAATAGGGACATTCAGAAAACGAAGCCCGTAAGAAATTAAGAAACAAAACGTGAGAATGAAAACAAAGATATAAAACAAAATAAAATGGAATTTGTACAATCCTTATTTATAATAACCATAATTAAAAAGTTTTAGTTAACATTCCTTTTCATTATATAAAAAAAAACTTTCTCCATTGCGGGGGCATGTTGTTTAGGTTTTTCAAAAGCGAAGTGCATACGATATACATGAGGATCAAAATTAAATTCATTGTGCAAGTACAGAAGGTATTAACGACTACATTCGATTATGCTGCCACTTTTAATCCTATACTCCGAGGGGGTTAATAAAAATCCAAAAGAGGGTGTCACTTTTTGGTGTCGTGAGTGACTAGTTCTGTTTTTTTTCTGAAACCCGATTGGAAGCTGAAACTAGTTCTGCAAGCTGACATTAGCTCTGCTAGCTGATTGGAGTACGAAATGTAACGCCCCAGTGTTTCACGTCTCCAATATTTTTCTATTTTGATCTTGATGATCGAAAACTATTACAGACCAAATTAAAGCATTAGCTAATTGGACAGGAAAGCTTTGGATCTTTTTTTGTGCAAAGCAAATTTTTTGTGCATATAAGGATTCCCTAATCAAATATTGTTGTATTGAAACATAGTCTTACCGAATATTGATCACGAAAAGTGGACATATGAATGAATCCACATACTAGAAAGTCAAAAAAATTCCGACAAATTGGCAGCAGTCTTTCAGGCTATTTATGTAGTGTATCACCCTTCCCCTTAGCATTTCGGGAGTGACCCCAGTCAGCGAATGTCCCTCCAGCTGGAGTGTAATACCAGATTCTGTAAAACACTATCTAGTATTACATTTTATTAAAACTGACAGGCACTGGTAGCAACATTAGTTATGATTCGATTATTTTGTGCTCAACCAAATGTATTTATGTACATTTATATATAGCTGTTTAGTGACTTTTTTTCTTCCGAATCATAACTACTGCCTATGACAGACTTTCGTGCATTTTCTTTTCGTTTTGTCTCCTTTTCTACACTTTCATCCCTTCCCAAACTCTATTTTACACGACTGGGTTTTCATCCTAACTTATTTGTGATAAACCCATAATTCAGCATTAATAAATGCATGGGATTTGAAGTTTAAGCTTTGGATGCTTTCCAGCAACTAATTTTCACTTAGCATAGTCAATTCACACTCTTACAGTTGAATCAATTAGGGAAAGAATGAAGGGTATCAAGATTTGGCTCTCAAGATTTGAAAAATGTTGTTTTTTTTTTGGGGGGGGGGGGTATTTCTATTGAAAATGCCCTTTTCGGGATTTTGACAGTAATTTTTTTGACAAAATATTTACCCCTCCACCCTCCCCCTATAGGCATACATTTTCGTAAATAAACGCCACTGTCTACCAGAACTTATTTTAGAACAATAATCATTATTTTTACCAAAGTAAACAAAAGAAATGCATGTCACAAAAAAGTATCACTTAAATACCGAGTTCAAAATTAACTTGTGTTTCTGAGCACAAATGGTGATAAATATTTGCTTATTATTAATAACTTCTGAAGCGCAGCGTCTGTGTATTGCATGCTACCTATCTAATTTTTCTTTTTGACATAAGATTAAGCAATGACACAATCTATCATCCTCGAAAATTGCAAAACTAAAATAAATTATATAATTATAAATTATAACAATATTAGCCAGAAAGCCAAATATACTGTAGGAAGCTTCTGTATATATAAACCATTGTGCTAATCTCTACTGATTTAGATTGCTGGGCAATTGGATAAAGTTACAGAACTTTGCAAGGTAGAACTGGAAATAGGTTACTACTAGACTTGATGCACCTTTTTATGATCTGTCCTAATGTGCCAATGTCTTCCTTCAAAAATGCTGTACTTGGACAGTGCCTTACCTTTGACGAATATAGGCTATTGATTAAAGTGTACCTCTTGGGTACTTATTTAGGTCAATATAGGCCTAGCCTATACGAAATCATATTAGCCTATTGAGTTAGGACTAAAGTGAATACACCATTCGATGCCTTTTTATATGCTGATTATGATTATAATAAGCATTTCTATTGAAAATGAATTTCAGCCCCCCCTATATTTACCAATTCAGGGTTAGGTTTTTGTTAGGTATAGCCTGTATAGGGGGGGGGGGGGCTGAAATTAATTTCCGATAGAAATGCTTATTATATTCGTAATAAGCATAAAAAAAGGCATTAAATGGTGTATTCACTTTAGTCCTAACTCAATAATATGATTTTGTATATATTGACCCTTATTTAATGGTTAGACCCAGGCTACTCTCTTGAAGGAAACCAGTTTAAATTGGTAAATTTCTTGGTGGTGCTAGCCTATAATTTAGCTAAGATGAAAGTGAAAATGACATTTGCTGCCTTTTTTATGCTCTTTCATTATTCAATAATTGCTTCTGGGGCTAGTTGCATCTTGAGCCCTTAAAGGGGCCCCAAAGGTATTTCATTTTGGTAAAGTTCTATGAAATCATATTATTGAGTTAGGACTAAAGTGAATACACCATTCAATGCCTTTTTTATGCTGATTACAAATATAATAAGCATTTCTATCGGAAATGAATTTCAGCCCCCCCTCCTATATAGGCCAATTCAGGGTTAGGTTAGGTTAAGCCTCTATAGGGGGGGGCTGAAACTCATTTCGGTAAAATTCTACTTTAGCTACTTTTGGCTATCTTGGAAAGGGGTTTAGTTAGGAAAATGAAACTTTCAGGGGTAGATCTACTGGCTAAAGTATGTCCTGGGAAGGTATTTTGAAGTACCTACCTCCACTCCTTCTCCCTCTAGAGGGTCCTGACCTTTGATGACCTTTAAAAATCTGTGTGTTATAAACGTGAAACCTTGTAATATAGATCTTCTGCTTAAAATGAAGTCCAACAAAATTGTTTTCAGCTTCACAACTTTCCTCAATCCTGATTTATAGAGTTTTAAAGATAGGCTATGCAAATACATTTCCTAAATTTTGAAAATTAACATTGATATGGCTTAAAATACTACTCAAATAGCAGGAATTTCATTTTCAGAACTAAAGCCAGAGAAAAGGAATCTTATAACTGAAAATTAAGGTAAAATATTGTTTTGTCAAAATTTCAATAGGTATAGAACTGTCATGTAATCAAAATTCAGGGTTCTCTAGAGGGAGAAGGAGAGGAGGTAAGTACTTCAAAATACCTTCCCAGGACATATTTTGGCCTGTAGACCCATCCCTGAAAGTTTCATTTTCCTAACCTCACCCCTTTCCAAGATAGATAAAAGTAACTAAAGTAGAATTTTACCTTAATTTCCAATAGAAATGCTTATTATATTCGTAATCAGCATAAAAAAAGGCATTGAATGGTGTATTCACTTTATTCCTAACTCAATAATATGATTTTGTAGAACTTTACCTTCCTTTTTGTTACCACACAAAGAAGTTATCAACACTAGTTAAGTTATTGAAATGTGGTCAAAAACATATAACTAGTTTATAAATAAGTTGTTCAAGAGTAATATTGGCTATTCTGAAAATTATCATTTATAACAATTCAAACCTCATTTATTAGGCTACTCAAATAGCCTATAAACTGTTTTCCTACCATTTCAAGTTTATCAAATACCATCAACAAAAGCAGTACTGAATTTTGTGATTCAAAACTTTGCCATTGACAATACAGGGTATATATTTGCACATTAGGGGGGAGGGGGGGGGGGTAAATTTCATGGTACCTTTGCAGTGGGCCATATAATTTAGCTAGGATGAAAGTGAAAACATCATTTGATGTTTTTTTTTGCTCTTTTGTAATTCATATAAAATATTGGTAAAGTTCTACCAAATCATATTATTGACTTACACATAAAGTGAATATACCACTTGATGCCTTTTTTTATGCTGATTACAAATATAGTAATCATTTCTATTGGAAATGTATTTCAGCCCCCCCCCCTATATATGCCAATTCAGGGTATATATTTCTACAACCTAACATAACCCTGAATTGGCATATATAGGGGGGCTGAAATTCATTTCTGATAGAAAAGAATATTATATTTGTAATCAGCATAAAAAAAGGCATCAAATGGTGTATTCACTTTATTCCTAACTCAATAATATCATTTGGTAGAACTTTACCAAAATACCATTGAGACCCTTTTTAGTGCGAAAGATACAGCTAGCCTCAAAAGCAATTATTGAATTATGAAAGAGCATAAATAAGGCACCAAATGACGTTGTTACTTTCATCCTAGCTAAATTATAGTACCACCTAGAAATTTACCCTAAAATTATAATAGGCAACAAGACTGTACCTAGAGGGGGGGTTAGTGGAGCCAAAAGAAAATTGCTACATGTTATGAAGCCAGAATTTCATTAATATTTTTGAGTAAGGTTTATATTAATGGACTATTCAGGTAGCTAAGAAATAAACTTACCTCTAAAGTCAAAATTGCATCCTAAATCCAAATTTAACTTGCATTTGCATTGGAAATGAATTTTACCCCCCACCACTATATAGACCGCTTCAGGATAGCCTATATATTTGCACTTTAGGGGAGTGGGGGTAAATTTCAAAAGTACATCTATAGTCAGAATTACATCTTGATTCCAAATTTAACATTCGATTGTATCAGAAATCAACTTTACCTCCCCTCCCTAGTGTCTGAATATACCCTGAATTGGTATAGCTCATAAAGGGGTAGGGGTAAAGTTCTTTTCTGATCCAAATGTATGTTAAATTTGGATTCAGGATGCAATTCTGACTGTAGAGGTAAGTTTATTTCTTAGCTATCTGAATAGTCTGTTAATATAAACCTTACCCATATTTTCTTTAGTCAAGTTTAGTATATAGGTTAACAACCAAAGACTGGAGTAGGCTATTTTATTAGTATGGCATTTGCTTGGTTTTCAAAAGCTTACTAGAGTCTATGGTAAAATTCTGTTTTAGCTACTTCTTGCTATCTTGGGATAGGGTTAGGGAAGGAATATGAAACTTTCAGGGATGGGCCTACAGACTAGGCTGAAGTGTGTCCTGGGAAGGTATTTTTAACTACCTATTTCCACCCCTTCTCCTTCTAGAGGGCCTTGACCTTTAATGACCTTAAAAAAATTTGTGTGTAGACCTGTCAAGCATTCAAATTTCTAACACTTAGAAATCAGAAGATGGTTAACATAGAAGCTTGGCAATACCTTCTGGGAGTATTTTTTTACTCCTGAATTCATTACTGAAAGTTTCATTTTTTTTTAACCTAACCCCCTTTTCAAGATAGCAAAAAGTAGCAAAACTAGAATTTTACCAAGTTTATTTGAATCCTCACATTGAAATAGGCCAGAGATAGACTTGTTAGCATTCAAGATCTTGCAAGCTATAATCATCCAGCTTGCAATGACAAGCCAGGGATGGTATTTGAAACATCTGGATACATGATGAATAAGTGTTTTTATCTTAATTAATTAATTGATGAATAAGGGTTATCATAGAGATCTTTAGTGCATTTTCTTACTATTTGGTATATTGATTTGAGAGCTGCTAAATCAGCCACTAAATAAATTACTGTAAATTGCAGCTTGGAGAGATCTAAGGATATTTCCTTGTTGAGCTCCAGAGTTGACAATTTGAGTTGTATTCAGGATTCTTTAGTGACCAGTGGCACTATACGGATCCATAGCTTCCCAGTTGAGTTTACACTCCTTGGAGAACCATTCAGCATCCAGTCTTTGTTTGAAAATGTCTGCAGATTCAGCAGTAACAGTATCTTCAGAGAGCCAACTGTCTAGGGCTAAACAGAAAGCAGGTTGTCCTCATCTTGGTTAGGAGGACGTCATAAAGAAAGATATAAAGGAAATGGGAACTTCATGGGAGGGTGTAAAAAGGGAGGCTTTGAATAGACTTTGATGGAGGAGAAGCATGTGTAGCTGTGTTGGCCTCAGGCAGCTTGGTGCTGTGGTGAGTTGTTAGTAGTAGTACTATTAGTTTATTCCAAATGTTGACAATTCTTGAGGAAAAGAATTTAGCACAGACTCTGGATAGGGTAGGCTGCTTAACAAGTTCCAACTGATGACCACCAAAATGGCATCACCTCTTTTTCTCCTGTATACAGGAATTGGGAGTTTCAGCTTTGCTAGTCTTGCAGGGTAGGGAAGATCCTGCATGCCAGATATCACTTTGATGGCATGTCTCTGCACATCTTCCAACACTCAAGTTTTTTTCAAAATAAGGGGAGGCTAGAGACATTCCAACTCCAAGCAAACTTCAACATTTCAACACACATCCTAAACTCAAAATTTTTCAGGACTAGATTCTTGTCAAGCTTGGTCATGGCTGTTTAGGACCTAGTTGTTAATTTTGTTTATACCAAGTTTCTGATTTGCCTTTGAAACAGCTGCTTGCGCATGGAGACAAAAATTCAGCCCATTATCAACTACTAGGCTACAATAAAGTGAATATATAAATCCAAGTTCAGTTTTCTCTCCACCCTTCTCTGGTGTCACCAGGGGATAGAGCCAGAGACTAAAGGGCCCCAGAAGCCAGCCACATGAATGTCAAAATTTCTATGCTGTTTGCTCTGTGTCCCTGGGAAACAGTCTTTCATATGCCTCTTTTCAATGCAAGACTGTCAAACCATTCAACTAAGGTATTTATCATGACTTGACAAATTTGGAAAGGAATCTGACCTGGGATGCTGCCAAGCCAGGATTTACACAATGCCTGAAGGCACAATACATTATCACTGAGTGCTTTTTTTTCTTGATAAAAACTAGACTGCTGTGATTTCTTGTCAATATGCCAGATACACTCCACTGTCATGCTACCTATTCACAGAAAATTGATTTTAAAACAACACAGGAATTCCATGTTTTTATGGCCACATATAAACTATCAGATGTCTCCTAACAATGGCAACTGAGAGCTTGGTATTACCTCTCTCTCTTTCATTACTTTTGGCTCATCAGCTGCATTCTGTTCAGTGATTTTGCTATAACTAAATTTTTGGGGATTTCTCCAAAAACACTTGGGCCTAGAAGTGTCAAAGCTTTAAATCCAGCTATGGATACTATGAAACCTTGATGAAGTCACACCCCCAGCAAGATTCTCTAAAGGAGGTTCAACACCACCTTATCTCACTGGCCAGGCAATTTAAGGCAAGCTCTCTTTCAGCTTAATTTGGAGTACTACATACTCACTCACTGTAATGACTTGAAGCTTAATTTGAAGCCTATAATGGCAGACCTTGGCAAAGACTAAGCACAATATCAAGTGTGAATCCCTGGTCTAGAAGGTCAGTGACATAATTAGACCCTGGCACCATACCAATAAGGAAACGCACTGCCAATGATTTTTCTGTGCTGCTGATGGTGAGATGTTGGCAGTGCACTACCAGTGCAATCAATATTCACTGCAAACATGAATGTTTTCATCAGTCTTTCTCAAATCCCAGCTTGAATTTACAACAGATTTGGGCCCATTCATGAGTTAAAAACTTTACAAGTTGCTGGCTGGATGCTGGTCTTCTTTGTTATTCATCAAGAGAAGTAGAAATCTGGTAGAAACAAAATGGCTGTGGCGTTTTAGAACCCTTGCATAATAGTTCTATTAGCTATGTATAGCTAATAGAAGTATCTATTAGCTATGTATTTTTAACATAAATAATTATCAATATTAGTAGTTTTTTTCATTGATTACTATTGCATACAAGACTTCAAATACCATATCACAAAATTTGTCAATAATCTGGGTAAAAACTTTGAATATAAGCTTGAACTTAGAAGCTTAATTTTTTCATAATGCCCTTTGCCTATATGTGTTTTGTCATCTTCAAAACATTTGAAATTGACATCTTTGATATTGATTGTTTTTTTGCTCTTTTGGATTCCTAGAGAGCCTTTCTTGTATTAAAAACTGGTTTTTCATAACAATTAAAAAACAAAAAATACATTTTAAAGTTTTTTGGCTTCCTTACAGAATATACATCATGTAGACTAATGCTCAAATGCTGCTTTTTTGGATTGCTTTTGGCTGCTCAATTTGGATATTATTCATTTTTTCTTTTGGGGATTCTTTCCAAAGTAGAAACTTATAAATACATAATATCAGTTAAATTATAAACTGCATCTAAAAGGAGTAAATTTATCAAATTGAAAAATACATGATGGTGAAACACTTCAATTACAATGAAAAAAATACATTAATAAAAATTATAGTTCTCACTTGTAGATAGCTTGTAAGTACCTTATATTAGAAGAACTTCCACTTGTATAAAAAAAGACCCTCTGGATACTGCCTTGATAGAATACCCTCTTTGCTTTAAATTAAGAAAATAAATAACTGTTTTGGCATCCCTGGCTTCAATAAAAGAAAATTGAGGTATTTTCATTTATAAATGAAACCCTCTATCCATCCCGCTTTGAATACTGCCTTGACAAGATACCGTCTCTGCTTTAAATAAAAAAAAAAAAAAAATTTTGGAAACCCTGCATACAATAAAAAAATATTCAAGATATTGTGATTTAAATATGCCAATTCCCTACCCCCCCCCTGGATACCACTTTGATAGGATACCATCTCTGCTTTAAATTAAAAAAAATAATAATTCACTTTTTGGCATCCCTGCTTTCAATAAAAAGAAATTCAAGGTATTATCATTTAAAAATTATAAAGGTCAAACAAAAAAAAGGTTGAGATTATTCAGATATATCTCAAATTACAGGAAAACTGAGCCATAGATTCATTGTGACATTCAATAACATCCAAGGAATTTAATTAAAAGGGAGCACACACAAAAGCCAAATTACGCCAGTAGCCTATGAGAAATCCAAAAATACCCAAGAGAATGAACAAGTCCCAATTGGGGACCTGGGTCTATCAAAATGTTTCTGTGGTGTCCCAGGGAATTTGATATCATTTTCTTCCATATCTGTTTTAACTGAAAAAAATAATTATTGTTGTGGCATCTCTGCTTTCCATAAAAAATTGTGGACAACTCACCGCAGCACCAAGCCGCCTGAGGCCAACACAGCTACGCACGATCCTCCTCCACCTCAATCTGTTCAAAGCCTCCCTTTTTACACCCGCCCAGGAAGTTCCAATTTCCTTTAAATCTTTCTTTATGATGTCCTCCCACCCCAGACAGGGACGACCTGCTTTCCGTTTAGCCCTAGATGGTTGGCCGAAAAGAACAATCTTTGGCAATCTGTCATCCTTCATCCACACAACGTGCCCTAATTACCTCAACCTTTCTTTCATTATAGCCCTAGAGAGCTGTATTGAACCACATTTTTCATATAAACTCACCGTAGCATCAAGCCGCCTGAGGCCAACACAGCTACGTGCGATCCTCCTCCACCTCAATCTATTCAAAGCCTCCCTTTTTACACCTGCCCAGGAAGTTCCAGTCTCCTTTAAATCTTTCTTTATGACGTCCTCCCACCCCAGACGAGGACGACCTGCTTTCCGTTTAGCCCTAGATGGTTGGCCGAAAAGAACAATCTTTGGCAATCTGTCATCCTTCATCCGCACAACGTGCCCTAACAACCTCAACCTTTCTTTCATTATAGCCCTAGAGAGCGGTATTGAACCACATTTTTCATATAGCCTATTGTTTGAAATACGGTCAGTCAGCCGGGTACCCAGAACAATCCTTAAGCAATTTCTCCGGAAAACATCTAGCAAGTCTTCACCCGCTTTTCGGAGCGTCCATGCTTCAGAGCCATACTTGACCACTGTCATCACTGTAGCTTCTAAGATTCTAATCTTGGTTTGCAGACTTATCTTCCTATTTTTCCAAACTTTTTTTAGCTGTGAAAAAATACCCTGAGCCTTGGCTATTCTATTTTTAACATCTTCACTGCTTCCATCATCTTTACAAAGAATACTACCAAGGTAAGTGAAACTTCCCACCTGATCAATCTTTTCATTATCCATCGTCACCTTTCCATCTTCACTTATTCCTAGCATTAGTGACTTAGTCTTCCTAACATTCATTTTCAAACCAATTTTAGAACCCTAAAATCGCAAAATATCTAAAACTTCGTTCATTTTGCATACACTTTGATCTAGGATGCTTAAATCATCAGTATAATCTAAGTCCAGGAGACTTTTTCCTCCCCGTTTGATTCCGTGGTCTCCCATTGCCTTTCTTGTGCTCCTTAAAACTTAGTCCATCAAAATAATCATTATAAAGGGGGATAGAACACAGCCCTGCTTAACTCCTGATTTAATACAAAACCAGCTGCTAACCTCATTTCCTACCTTAACCGCAGCAGTGTTATTCTTGTACATAGCACTAATCACTTTAATGTATTTGTCTGGTATACCATACAAGGATACAACCTTTACTAAAGCTCTTCTATCAACAGAATCGAACGCTTGCTTGTAATCTATAAAACTGAGGACCAAAGGTGTTTGAAAACTCAGGCACTTAGAGTGAAAATTTGGTCCACACATCCTCTACCTTTTCTAAAACCACACTGCTCTTCTCTTAAAACTTTGTCAACAGCATCTCTCAGTCTAAAAAGTATCATATTACTAAGTAATATACTACCTGCAGAGACCAGACTAACGTCTTGATAATTACCACACTCACTTATATCACCTTTCTTATAAAGTGGCTTAATTAAGGTTTTCCTAAAATCGTTAGGTACTTCCCCTTTTTCAAAAATCTTATTCATAATCTTCAATAACTTATTTCTGACCTCAGAGCTACCATATTTAAGAAACTCATTTACCACCCTATCAGCACCGGGAGCCTTATTATTCTTTAATCCTTTTAGTACTGTTGCTAATTCCTCCTCACAAAACAAATCTTCCTTCACATCCAAATTATCACAAACTTTTTCATTTTCCTCTGTATTTTTTCCTGCAACTCTATCTTGGTTAAGCAAGTTCTCAAAATGTTTGGCCCATCTCTCTTTAGTTTTTTCCTTATAGCTAATTGCGATTCCATTCCTATCTTTAACTGGGACAAGTCCAGATTGACTACACCCTCTCAATTTGTTAACATGCCAGTACAATATTTTACTATTATGCCGTCTAGCTGCATCTTCCAGATCCTCGTCAATTTTATCCATGGCCTCCACTTCACACCTCCTTAGTTCATATTTTAATGCTTTCTCCACTTTCTTTACATTTCTTTTGTTTTCATACAAACTATCACTCAGATAATTCTTGTACAAGTCCTTTCTCCTTTCTATTAAACATAAAGCCTTTTCACTAATATTCTTGGTTGCAGTTCTTGCTTTCTTCCCTAATACACCTTCAGCAACTTCACAAATTATTTTTCTAAAATTATTCCAACCATCTTCCTCATTATCAAATTTTAAACTCTCAAGTTTAGTATTCAAATGTTCCTGGAAAGTTTCTCTCAAATTCTCATCCTGGAGTCTACCAACATCATAGCTTCCCGGGATGTAGTTACCCTTCCGATATTTCAGTTTTGAATTAACCCTTGACACTACTAGATGGTGATCTTTACTTTTAAAATCAATAACAGCACTCCTATATACACTAGTATCTTGTATTGATACTTCCAGTCTTCAGTTTACAACAATATAACCAACAATGTTTGCTGTCTTACAGTCACATAAATACCATGTTAATCTATTAACCATTTTATCACCAAAAACCGCATTGGTTATAACTAGATTGTTATACCTAAAAAATTGCAAAAGTCTGTATCCATTACTGTTTTATTTTCCTGCACCAAATTTACCTAGGCTGGGATACCATCTATCCCTATTTCTACCAACCTTGGCGTTAAAATCTCCCAGTAATAACATCATATTTCTACCCGGGACCTTATCTGTTTGCTCCTGTAACTGTAAGTAAAATTCATCTGAGTCCCTAGTATCTCCGTCAGTCGGTTCTACAGGGGCATATACTACTATAACTGATACTCTGAACTTTCTAGTCATAAAATGAGCAACTAGTATTCTATTATTAATACCTTCCCAGCCTAAACAAGAATTAGCAGCTCCCTTATTCATCATGAGTCCTACTCCCTGTTTGTGTACCCCATCCTTCCTGCCTGAGTAAACAAATTCTATATCAACTAATTTCAGGCTTCCTACCCCTGGGATATGAGTTTCTGAAACTCCTAATAAATCTAGTTCAAATCGTCTGAATTCGTCTGTCAAAATGTCGATACGATAGTCATTTTTTAATGTCGTAACATTCCAAGTTCCAATTTTAATGCTCTTTAAATCATTGAAATTTTTTTTACCCCAGGAACAGCAATGCTCCCAGGGACCAGTGCAGGACGGAGGGCACACATCTTCTTAAGTATACCCCAAAGTGCTTAAGCCAGCTTAAAACTGGTCATCATGATGTGCCAGGGACGTACCAATATGGTTGCTGTGTACAGTTTTTGGTGTTTCTTGTGCACAATAGGGTTTTCAGTCCATGATGCTCTCTACACAACAAGAGTCAAAATCCTGTCCAGACATTCTCCAGCTTATTATTTCTGACTCATTACATATTCATGCCTACAAATATTATGCTACTACGGGGAGGCCGCTCATAATAGATAAATTAGCAAGGAAGAGGTTTTTCAGCCCAAAGATGCCCATCAAAACATACCAAGCCCAGAAGAATTTTCCATTAGTCAGAATCCCGTGAGAATGTTGCGTCGTTTACTAGGCTATAATTTCCTCGAGGGTCGCCACACCTCAAGTGGGAATAGAGTTGACCGCAAGGTCCCCAGTCTTGCAGGTATCCCAAAAGGGTCGAGGCAACCCTTTGCAGAGGCCGTTGTCCATAGATCTGGATTATTACTACTTTATAATATATTATAAATTATTATTACTATTATAATTATAATTATTATTATATAATTATTATTAATTTATAATTATTACTTTATAATATAGGCAACAGCAATTTTCCATTAATCAAGTTTCATCCTTCTCTCCATTTCAATCTAGCTTTCTTAGTTGTTTTCAAATAACCAATTTTAATTTTATTGGAATTCATTTGTGTTAAATATTTACAGAATTTAAGTTTTGGTGGAATATAGAATATGTTTGCTAAGTGTAATTAAGAGATTCTGGAGTTAGGAATGATTCTGAAACATAGGCTAGCAAATGCATTGCATATTGGGCTTCTTTTTAAATTTTGTCTGCAAGGATATTTGGGAATTTCATCAAAATAAATTCCATATTTTAATAAATTGCATATATTAATGAATTTGATCAAGATTATATTGTTAAAAAAATTCAAAACATGGACTGAACTGAAAAGAAAGTTGAAATCTCTTTAATAAAAATACCCTGCATGTTATATAGTAAGAATTACATCAGTATCGTTTTTTTTTAGTTGTATAGAGCCTATGGCCATAACTGAAGTGTAGAGCATGGAATAAATTGGGATGGAGGAGGGAGTGTATTCAGCAATGCTGCTGTAAGATGGGCTAGTGCTGCAGTAAGTTGGTAGTAGTAGTAGTACTCACTCAGGTTTTATTATTTATTTATTTATTAATACCAAAATATGGTAAGCTTTAACAAGCCTGTCACACTAAACAATTATAAACAAAGTCTATGACAATGTTAATGACATAACATAAACATACAGTAACTGAAACATACACTCTGAAAACATAATAACTGTAACATCTAGTAGCATACCAAAGCAACTGAAACATATCTGTTCATCAGGTGGAGTAATTACAAAGATAAACTGCTTATTTAAAGTATTTGTATCTTCCTTTCAGTCACCTACCAATTGATCATTCTCTTTAAGTTGTGTAATAGATTATTTACCAGGTTTACAAGCTAAGGTGTAATTCGAAAGTGATGTGGGTTTGAGTTGCTTGCTGCTGCAACAGCCTCCTTGTGCTGCTCAAATAGCTTTCTGGATAGATCCCTGGCATGGTTTTGTGCCTTAATATATTTTTGCAATTATCCATATGCTGTATATTCTGTTTATGTGATATCCACCACTTTTTCTTTTTATTTGTTACTCTTTTTAATTCTTTTGTCATGAAAGGCATAGTTTTGGATTTTTGAGTCCAACTTACTTTAGTATACCTTTCTGAGATCTTATGCTTTATTTCTTTAATTCTATTCCAGGATTCATCTACACAACTTTCATTAATAAAGATATATCTTTTTCTGCCAATTTTCTTTTGAAAGAAACAATAAAAAAATATTGCCATTACAAATCTTTATTTTGTACTCCCCCTCTTCATAAGGAAGCACTATAAAATTTTAAAGCAACACAAAATACTTTAAAATATTTACTTATATGGTTTCTAAATGCTGTCTGCTTCACCTTAGCCCCACTTCTCCTCTCTAATGTGCAAATTTAGAGCTCAAATTGTATTTATTCTTTGTATGTCCAGTAGTACAACTCTTTTCTTCATATTAATTCAAAAATACACAACAGGAGGAAGGAAAGAGTCATGCTACTAAAAAAAAGAGTATAGGCCTATATAAATTGGAATATATTTGCCTGTTATGAGGATTATGGGGGGGTCTGAATTGAAATAAAATGTATTTAGGAATGATATAAGTAAGTATTTTGAAGCGTTTTACAGTAGTTTCCGGAATTGTATTGTGTTTTGTTATGGAGAGCAGGAGTATACCATATTAGACTCCTTATTTTGTGCTCTTTCCAAATGTTGTATCTGCATTTGCAATAATGTACCCCCCCCCCCATAATGGTCCCAAACACCATATTACCCTAAGTTGCTATATACAAAACTAAAGAAAATGTTAGTAATAAAATTCTTAATCCCACTCTTTGTCTAGGGGGGTGAATTTTGCTAAGTCTTGTGACTCTAAAGACTGTGCAGTGTCTTCTGTTTCCTTAGCAAACCCGTATTCTTTATTAGCTTCAGCTAACATTCCTTTTCGTCATATAAAAAAGCCTTTCTGCATTGCAGGTGCATGTTGTAGACATAATGATTATATTGTATCAATAAAAAATATAATATAAAGAACATTAACTTTATAATATAGTTAACATAATAAAATTCTTACTTTATAATATAGGCTACAGTAATTTTCTATTGAATCAAGTTTCATCCTTCTCTCCATTTCGATCCAGCCTTCTTATTTATTTTCAAATAGCCAATTTTAATTTTATTGGAATTCGTTTGTGTTAAATATTTACAGAATTTAAGTTTTAGTGAAATATAGAATATGGTTGCTAACTATAGCTAAGATTTTCTGGAGTTAGGAAAGATTCTGAAATATAGTTAGGCTAGCAGATGCATTGCATATTTGGCTGCTTTTTAAATTTTGTGTGCAAGGATATTTGGGAATTTTATCAGAATAAATTCCATATTTTAATGAATTGCATATATTAATATATTAATGAATTTGATCAAGATTATATTGTTAAAAAATAATTCAAAACATGGACTGAACTGAAAAGAAAGTTGAAATTTTATTAATAAAAATACCCTGCATGTTATATAGTAAGAATTTCATCAGTATCGTTTTTTTTAAGTTGTATAGAGCCTATGGCCATAACTGAAGTGTAGAGCATGGAATAAATTGGGATGGAGGAGGGAGTGTATTCAGCAATGCTGCTGTAAGGTGGGCTAGTGCTGCAGTAAGTTGATGGTTGTAGTAGTACTCACTCAGGTTTTTATTATTTATTTATTTATTAATACCAAAATATGAAAAGCTTTAACAAGCTTGTCACACTAAACAATTATAAAAAAAAGTCTATGACAATGTTGATGACATAACATAAACATACAGTAACTGAAACATACACTCTGAAAACATAATAACTGGAACATGCAGTAGCATTACCAAACTAACTGAAACATATCTCTTACTAATTGAAACATAACAAAAAGTAAGCCTACAAAATAACTGAAAACATACTGATCACAAGTCAGCTAATACAAAAGTAAAAATATTCTCAAAACGGATTGTGATAAGACCTAGTATAGAAATCTGTAGAGGCTAAACTACTTTGAAAGACTGGACTGTGGTACTTGCAACTATTTCTAATGGAAGTCAATTCCGAGTCTTCCACACTCGGCTAGACATAGAGTTTTGGTATATTCCTTATGTTGCTAGTAAATTTATTAGAAGATATATAGAAGTAGTAGTTATGTGAGTAGTAGTGCATAAAAGAAGCAAGCCTTGCGCCTTCTCATGTATACCTTTTTGAAGGTAATCAATAAGTGTGTAAGCCAGCTGAGCTTGGTTCTAATGATTGCTTAGTGTTTGTCTATAAGAAGTGTGGGTCCTTTTCAAAGGATAAAAGAAAGAAGATGCAGCATCCTGCTATGCTTGTACTTATGTACCAAGCTTATTCTTATATACTGCTTGTGCTTACTTTTGCTTATACTTACTTTATGCTTGCTTATGTGTTGCTTTATTTTGTAGATAGCCTGGGTCACTAAATCCTATCAATGCAAATATTGGATCTTTTATGAAAGTGTGACTCTTTTCTTTATTATTCTTTTACAACAAATCCTAATGAATTGATAAGAAGAAAATAGTTGGATATATATTGCTCCATCAGGGGAAAGGGCAAAGTAAATAATGTGGCTATAGAAAGGGGATAAGTAAGAAACTTTCGTAATTTTTTTTCAATATGTCCCTTTGCTTAAGATTTACTTTTATTTCTGCCCAATAAGAATTTGATAATCTTATCAAATACAACTTGTTGTAAAGGTAAAATTCTAGTTTATGGGCTTCTTGCTGTCTTCTTTATCTTAATCACCCAGGACAAAGCAGTATAACCCCACAGTCAACCAAATAGATATGTCAAAATTCATGCAAAGTTACCATTAATAAATGTAAGCCATTGTAAAATTACAAGCAAAAGCACCCCAAATCTAATTAAACATTTCCAAGTGATCACCTCACATCAGAACTCCTCAGAGGAATACACACTACCTATATGGGTTTTTGTGCATTAAATTCCTTACCCAGCAAGGTGGCATTTATTCAAAAATTACATGCAAAATAAGACTAGATCTATCAAAATTATTCAAAAATTGCATAGCCTACAAAAAATAAGACTAGCTCTATCCATTTTAGAATCCAGCAAGTCAGAGAAACCTAAAAACCAATCTAGAACAATTCCACATTTCATGAGCTGGAGCTGAGTTGTAAAACAAACTGCTTTATTGGCTTCTAGAACCAATTATAAATGTAAAGGCGTTCAAGCTGGTTCAGAAACCCTATATATAAAACAAGCCCAAAAGAAAAAAAAGAGAAATTACAAAATATCCTTCAATATTTCTTGATTATTTTTTTGTATATTTACCTAAAAGTTCATTATGCTGAAAATTAATTTTTTTTAAATTGCTAAGTTGTTTTATCAACAGAAAAATCTCCTAAGATCAATTTGTGGTTAAGCATTTGACATCTATTTTTTAAATCTGTATAATTACTGCAAATTCTTGCACACCTAAATAGTTGGGATTAAAAAGCTGAGTATGTGATATTTGGACATTTATTACTTTCAAGGAATGGTAAATCGATTACTTAAAAATTAAAACCATCTGTTTTATTTTATATATTTTAAAGATTAATTTATTATTATCCAAAATAATAGTATTTAAATCTAAAATGTGGTCACAGTTGCTTGTCCTATAACTAGGTTCCAGAATTAACTCTAGTGGATAAATATTTATCGAAATCCCAATAAACTCTGAACAATTTATAACCAAAAGATCATTCAAATATTTTTATTATTTGAAAGAAAATATTTTACATTACTTGGGCTATTTTATATATCATATATTCATATTGTAGTTGATTTAAAAATAAATCAGCTATAAATGGTCTGGCATTACCACCCATAGGAATTCCTATAATTTGCTTATATAAATTACCATTAAACCTTATAAAAGTATTGAATAAAACTAATTCCAATAAATCAAATATTTTGTCCAAGCTATAGCGTCTTGAACTAATAGTACTATTAAAGAAATTTGTCCATCAGGCTTTTTTGTTACAAATATCCATTTTCAAAAAAACCATATTAGACAAAAGGAAATATGTTTTAATGACAGTTTTAAATTTTCAAATAGTAAATTCAGTGATAGATCTTTATACACTGTTGTAAAATCAGACAAATCCACTCTTTTAGCTGAAACAATATCCAAAGAGTCTTTCACTCTTAATGAATTATTAACACTCTAGTATTTAAAATTAGAAATTGTTTAATTCCAGAGCAATAGACTTTATATATATATATATATATATATATATATATATATATATATATATATATATATATATATATATATATATATATATATATATATATATATATATATATATATATATATATATATATATATATATATATATATATATATATATATATATATATATATATATATATATATATATATATATATATATATTATAAGTATGTATACATAGAAGTGAAGCAATGGGTTTTTATTTAATGAATAAATACAAATCTATGATTGGTTTAATGTAGCTTTCAGAAGTGCTTTGTTTCACTTTACCACTATTTTAAATATCAATATATAGCCACCTATGTTTACTTTCAGTATATTTTACAAAAGTGCTACTATTCTCTTCTTCATTACTCTACAGTGAATTAAAATCAATTGGTAAGAAGAGAAGAGTTGTTCCATTGTAAAATATAATGGGAACATATATGGAACTCTTTGTTATTTTGTTAAGGGAGGGGGCTGGGGAACCTTTTTGCGCTGGCAAATGATAAGGGAGAATTTATTACCCTTATGGGCAGACACTAGACACTACTATATGGCGATTTTCACCTTTAATATCAGTATCAACACTCCCATGTACCCTAGTATCTTATATTAATCCTCCCAGTCTTTGGTTTTGAATAACATAATCAATAAGGTTAGCTGTCTTACCATCATTTGAATACCATGTTAACTCATGGGCATTTTTATGACCAAACACTGTATTTGTTGTAACTAGATTATTATACCTAAGAAATTACAGCAGTCTGTAACCATTACTTTGTTATTTTCCTACACCAGATTTACGAAGGCAAGGATACCCTCTATTCCTATTCTTACCACCTGGGCATTAAAATACTGTATTTCTACCTTGGCTCCTGTCTATATTTTCCTTTAGCTGTCAGTAATATTTATCTCAATCACTACTATCTCCATCATTTTGTTTTGCAGGGAGCAACTAGAATTATATTACTAATACCTTCCCAACCCAATTAAAACTTAGCAGCTTCCTTATTCATCGTGAGCCCTACTCCCTGCCTATGCACCCCGTCTTTCCTGCCTGAATGAATAAACTCCATATCACCTAATTTCATTTTCTCCACCCAGGGGGTATGAGTTTTTGAAATTCCCAATAAGTCCATTTCAAAGCATGTGAATTTGTCAGTCAAAATGTCAATACAATAGTTGTTTTTTTAATGTTGTCACATTCCAAGTTGCATTTTTCATATTTTTGAAATAATTGAAATTTATGGCCCCAGGAAAAGCAATGGTCCCAGACCCAGTGCAGGACAAGGACTAACACCTCTTCTCAAGTCTGCACAAAGTGCTTAAGCTGGCTTAAAACCGTACAGCAAGAAGTCCCTGTGACTTCCAGTATGAATGGAGTATGAATTTGTTTGTGGAATACTGGACCCATCTCTGTCAAAAAATGGTTTGCCATACTTAGTGATGCTCTTCTATCAACAAGAGTTGAAACTCTGCATGAACAATCTAAAGTATATAACCTTCAAATCATTAGATATTCATGTTTACAAATGGAGAGAAAAACCCATAATAGATAACTTGGGTAAAAAAAAAGTTGCAATTGCTAAAAAATCTTGTTCTAAAATGACGAATGCTCTGACAAGGATAGGCTGAGTATAAACGGATGGAGCTGTGAGATGATTTGGGGTCTCTGCTCCATCATTGGCTGCCTCCTCCATCCCTATTCTCAAAAGAGAAATCCTGCTTACATGGTACCACAACTTCAACTTTTTATACCCTGCTTATACTTGTCAGGTCATCTGTAATTCCATTTTGTCCCTGGTATGTAGTAAAGGAAATCATGTACAATGTAGTAAAGAAAATCATGTAGAATGTAGTAAAGAAAATCATGCATTATGATTTATCCAGCTAGACTGTAGATAAAGGTTTAAATATCCCCCTCCCCCCAAAAAAGTAATTGTACTATTGCTGGTCAATGGATTTAGCTCTTTTTAAAAGACTCTTTGGCTTTAAATCAGGCTATATTTCAACTGTAATTATTATTTAGCTATAGGCTATTGTACTGAAAGCTAATTCCCTAACTTTGTTTTTATTGAGTGTATTTTTATTTTGTATTAACTACCTGGTCTTCCGTATTATTATATTAATCATTCTGAAAAATGAACTTAAATAGTGGATGAAAATGCTGTCACTAAAAAAACATAGTTTAAGACAACTACATACTTTTTGTGTACATGATAATTAGCATCAATGTCAAGGATCGTCAATTCACCAAAAATTGATGGAGGGGGATGGCAAACTTTTTCTTTCAAAATCTTGGGGATGAAAACATGGAAAAGGTATTTTTCAATGGACTTTGTTTGGCCTTCAGCCTATAAACTAATAAATATAAAACAAAGTTTTTCAACTGAATGTAAGGAGTAACCTTAAAACTTATAACAAACAGAAGATATTCCATATTTAAGGGGGGGGCTGCCCCTTTATCAACTCTTGCTCTTTATGCTAATTTTTTCTAGTGCTTGAAAAAAGCTTCTTATTCTAATTAAGTGGCCCCTGTGTTTCAGGAGTCGTTCTTAAAAAATTGGGCCAGCAAGTCAAACTTTAGTGTACTGATCTAGGGTTGAGGAAGAGGCAGCCCCTCTCATATACAGACAAGTTTCTGTTTGTTTCAAGTTTTAATGTTGCTCCTTGATTTTAGTTGAAAAACATTTTTTTTTTTTATTAAAAAAAAACAAAAAACTTCTCCACTAAAAAAGTTTTTCAAAGAAAAGAGCTGCATTAAACCAAAAATGAGCAGAAATAAAGTCAAATAATTGTCCAAGCGTAAAACTACCACAAATCACTATCAATAAATAAATGAACCCGAAAACGAACAGAAATTATAATAAATAACTGAGTCAAAGTCAAAACGAACAGAAACTAATAGGAGTAAGACTGATGTCCCGCATAGCTTCTAAAGACCAGAACATAATTTATACTTTAGTGAAAACAATCCTTATTTCGAGCTGTCTGTTTCTATTTGTCATAATATCCAAGGAAAAATCACCATTATCAGCAATATTAATGAAAAGAACAAATGAATAAGGACTGGCAGTTTAATATATATATATATATATATATATATATATATATATATATATATATATATATATATATATATATATATATATATATATATATATATATATATATTATTTATATATTTATATATATATTTATATATATATTTATATATATATTTATATATATTTATATATATATATATATATATATATATATATATATATATATATATATATATATATATATATATATATATATATATATATATATATATATTTATATATATATATTATATATATATTTATATATATATATATATATATATATATATATATATATATATATATATATATATATATATATATATATATATATATATATATATATATATATATATATATATATATATATATATATACTGACATTCATGTATTTAAAATATGTTTGGTTTTCTGTAAAGTAGAAACTATGTTTGTTCTGATCTTTAGAAGGCAAAGGGGGGGGGGGCTTCTTCCTAATTTCTACAATAACTCCTTCTATACAAAGGGCCTTGGTGAAAAAAAAATGAATAGATAAATAATACGTTGTGCCCACTTTGCTCTTTACTTAGGCATCGCATTTGCGGTGCCTATGATTTTTGATCGTTGTTCAAATGTTGCTGAAAAATCCGCCTCCTCTCTTTGTGAAAAATCTCCCCTGGAAAATGCGTTCCCCACGAAAATTCCTCCCGCGTAAAATTTTCCCATGGAAAATTTGCCCTTGCTTATTCCCTCAAGACCGTTCCATCTTTGGTGGAAACTCCTCCTGGAAAAGATCGCCTTACTTTCATTTATTTTTTATATTCAATCTCTGGAAGTTAAAGCAAAATTCCATATTTGTTTAGAGGAGCTTAAAATCTCCACAATGGGTTTCTCTTATATGGTGTGTCATTTTCGTTAAGACAGCTTGACTTTTTAGGGACGTGTTTCTCCCTTTTTTCAAAAAGCTGGCAAATATTCTCAGGCTTGTAGCTTTTAATGGATAAAATTAAACTTGATGAATTTTATATATTTTGTAATTATTGTTAATTGGTGATCAAAATTCCTTTTAAGTTTTGGTTACTATTAGGTTGCCTTGTCCCTTACTTCAGTTTGTTACCATTAATTGTTTGATAAAAATTCCTTTTTTTTACAACAAGTCATGTCTTGGTGGCAAAATATTGCCAGTTAAAAACAAAATAATAGTAATAAATGTAAAGCAAGGTGGGCTTATAGGACTGGCTTGTGAGACTAATGCCAATTAGTTTCAAATAATGATTGAAAAAGCAGGCTGTTTAAAAATATGTCATGATCAATTTTTAGCAATAAACCAACATGAAAAATGGATTTTAAGGGCTCGGCACACGTGGCTGATTTCGGGACCCGATTTCAGCATCAGTGGACAAACGATAGCGGTAAGAAAAATTTGTTGAAAGAAAAATTGATTGGACAAGATTTTCAACAAAAAATCATGGTCACAAATAGTCAACTGGAGTTTATTAATGGTTGCATGATTGATCTCAGCTTAGTTCTCAGTTTAGTCCTCAGCTCAGTAGTGGGGTCTTCCAACACAGACATCTCTGGGTGACTATTTATTTGTATTCCTATTTTTTTTTTTTTTGATGATCCTGATGAAAATCGTCGCTGATTTTGTAAATTGGCGACGAAAACAAGAAAATTTTTCAAGCTCAAATCGACGCTGAAGGGCTAGGCACACATAGCTGATCATCTTATATTTGAACTCCTTGAGTCGAAAGATCTACTGAAAGATACCTGAGGCTATCTTTTAAATAAGAGGCAACCAAGCCAGTAGCTCTATAGCCCACAGAGTGAAGCAAAAGGAAAAGGGCTACATAGTATCAACTGAAAAGCCTGCCTGTTGTGTAATAGAAGAAGAAGAAGCTGATTTCATCAACCGATATCAGCTCGAGATACAGCAGCAACTTTATAAGAAATTTAAAATAAATTTTTTCGTGAAATATTATCGCATTTAATCAGCAGTTGTACCGAACCAATCCTGCTCAATTCATCCTCAGGGCTATACTGTGGTGTTTCTCCTCCCAACATTATAGTGCAGACGGTTTGATATAATTCCATTATTCCTTCTTGTTTTAGTTTGGTTTTTATTTAAAGCTTTTTCCAATAGGCAATAATTAGAAGTCCTCCAAAAAAAAATCCCCCCAGATCCCACCTCAAATGACAGTGAAAGTCATACCCATCTTGGCTGGTCAAGCAGACTTTCTCAAAGTTCAAATGATACCTCCAATTCTGAGAATAAGGAACTGATAAGTGTTGGGGCTAATGCCACCATAAATGGTGATAATGGGTTCCAAGAGGTCCTTTCTAGAAGCTCTAAAAAAGAAAAAAAATCCCCCCCAATCAAAAGCATTTCCCCTCTCCCTGCCCAAGATCCTCCCTCCAAAAACTTAGGAATTTACCTTAAAATTACTCCTACTACCCCCTTTGAAATAAAAAAGATTACTGCAATAAGAGTTGCAATTTTCAAATTGATAAAATCAATGTTCTCTCTTAATATTAACCGTGATGGATCTCTGCTAATAGCTGTCCAAGATCAGAAATCAGAAGACATAGTTTTTAACCTAAAATCACATCTGAAAACCCCAATTAATGCCTCTAAATGGAACCCTATACACTCCCCAACAAACCTAGGTGTTTATAAGGGCCCCATAGAAATATTCATTCAGGATTTAAAAGAAGGGCTCTCAGATATGATTGACACGTCTATCGCAGCTGGAGACGCTGACTAACTTAGCGCACCCAATTCCGTTGGATTAAAAACTAGTAAATACCTTTTATTCACAATGAAGGAAAAAATTAGTAACCCAGAAAAGTTATTCCTGTTTGAGCAAATCAAACCACACAAGGAATACAAACCTAAGTCTATCCAGTGTCATAAGTGTCTCAAACTGGGACACACAACAAACAAATGCAATGAAATTCTCGTAGAGTGTAGTAATTGTAGAGCATACCATCCTAAAGAGTTGACAACTTGCAACAACACTCAGCCTACATGTATCAATTGCAAAGGCCCACATGAATCTACAAATAAATCACTATGCCCTGCATATAAGAAAAGAGCTCTAATACTCCAAATAGTAACAGAGAAGGCCATCCCATACCCTTTTGCAGCAATTGAAGCTAATACTCCCCAAAAATACCAAATAAAGCCCGTAACGAAACCAACTAAAAATCCGCCGTCCAATACCCCCACTGCCTCCAGTACCCCGTCTAAAACACCCTCTTCTAAGCCCCCTAGCTCCCATCCCTATCAGAAGGAATCACCAAGTCAACAAGCCTCCTTGTCCGGTGAGATGAGGTCAGCCTGCCCCCCCCCCCCTCCCAAGAAGAAACACTAACAGGAATTATTTCCTTAACTGACAAACAGGATGCACAACCAAACATGCAATCCCCAAATATGTGCTTATTCAGTCTAAAAAGTAATGCAGTTCACGTCATGAACATACATTAACTACAAGCAACAAAAATCATTGCAGAATTAGCAAAAGTCTACATCACCGATGATATGCTCATTCAAGCAAAAAAAGATCTTGCTTTACTTTTGACAAAGCTAAACATTGATGCACAGTCATATGAAAAATAAATCAACAACACAACACATATCAATACTCCAGTGGAACATAATATCCCTCACAGAAAATAAGCTAAATGAACTAATATCTTATATGAATTATAATTCTATTAATATTGCTTGCCTTCATGAAACTCATTTAACCCAAAATCAACAAATTAAGTTTCTGGGATATACTATCCTGAGAAAGGATAGATCATCAGAGAGAAAAGGAGGTGGTGTAGCTCTATTAGTTAAAAATAATATAAAATTCTGTAGTATCAATTTTCCAGATTTTGCTAATGATGTTGATGCAATTGGTATCAGTGTTTGGCTGAATAATATAAAAACCTGCATAATAAGCTTTTATAACCCTAATGGCCAAACTACAGATGCCATGGATTTCTTTAATTATATAAATATTTCTAATATGTTAAAAAATATCATTATTTGTGGAGATTTCAATGCCCACAGCCTTTTGTGGGGGAATAAACCAGCAAATAAAGCTGGTAAATTGATTGAGTATATGACTTCAAATAATAATGAACTAGCTGTTGCTACCCCTCCAAACCTGAATACTTATTTCAACCCCAAAAGTGGCAGATTTTCCACAATTGACCTACAAATTGTGTCATTAAATATTTTGAATAAAATTTATATAAATAAAATTGATAGTCTATGTACTAACCACTTTGCTGTAGTGTGCTCCCTAAATGAACCCGGTGAAACTCTCCCTCATACCTCCAAATATATCAACACTAAAGCAAATTGGTGTATGTTCCAAAATAAGCTAAATGGTGAAATCGCAAATTTCACCCAAAATTCATACATTTCAGACACAACAGTTGACACGCATACTCAAGTATTGACATCTTTACTAATAAATACAGCTAATCATGCTATCCCCAGGACAACACCCAAGAAAACCTTCCCTAAACACATTCCTAAAGCATGGTGAACAAATGAGTGCCAAAAGAAATGGAGAATAAAAAAGGCAGCTAGGACAGAATTCGTAAAAAAACCATCACCTAGTACATATTTAAAAAAATTACAAGCAGAATCTAATCTAAAAAGGACTATAATAGATGCTAAATATAATTACTGGAATAATTTTGCAAATAATCTCTCCAGAGAAACACATGATCCAATTATACATAAAGTTATAAGCCACATCTGTGGGAAAAAGATTTCCCCCAAGCCACTCCTGTATGAGCTTATACATAATAATACCCATTATGACAATGATAATGAAAAAGCTAAGCTATTTGCAACTCTTTTTGTTAATAAGCTAACATCAAATAATCAAAGCAAAATGTTCCCAATTCCTATGAACCCAACTTACCAACCACGCCCAGGATCTGAGTATATAAGTTGTCCATTTTCAATCCAGGAAATGAATAATGCAATACATCATATTAGGACCAAAACTAGCGGCAGCTATGACAATATACACCCTACATGGATAAAGAATCTCACCCCTTCATACAAACAAGAACTGCTAAATTGTTATAATCACGCTTGGGCATCTTCTATGTTCCCCAATATATGGAAGTGTTCGTTCCTCTTACCAATCCTAAAGAAAAATAAACCCAAAGAGAACCCTGAGTCCTATAGGTCCATAATGATTACTCCTGTGATGAGGAAAATAATGGAGAAAATGATCTATCACAAACTCTTCTGGTTTGTTGAAAAAAACAATATGATCCCTCAAACTCAAACTGGATTCAGGAAACACCACTCCTCAACAGATGCTTTCATTTTGCTAACAAATGCAATAAATGAATCATTCTCAAAAAATAATGTCCTAGTTGCAACTTTCCTAGATTTTGAAGGGGCATATGACAATGTGAACCACCAAATCCTTTTAAACAAACTTGCCTACCTTGGACTACCCCCCAAACTAGTATGTTTTATAAAATCCTTCATAGAAGTGCGAAGTTTCATTGTTTGTGTTGGTTCAGCCTCTTCACCCCAAAAGACAACAATCAAAGACCTACCTCAGGGAGCAGTCCTCAGTTGCCTCCTGTTTGCCCAATATCTCTGGGACATGAACCTACCCCACACGAATCTACAATATGCTGACGATCTGGTGCTATGGTCATCTGGCAACACCTTTGAGATAGCACAGTCAAATCTGCAAAAGTCGCTTTTCCAATTTGAAAAATTTTCTCAACATTCAGATTTACCCATTGCACCTACTAAGTCAAAAATAATCCAATTCCACCGGAAGCGAAACCATGTTAATGCAAAACTAACTCTAAATAAAACAACTATTCCAGAAGATAATCATATTAATTACCTAGGTCTCATGCTTGACCAAAAACTTAATGTCCACCTCCACATTTCAAACACAATAAAAAAATGCTATAGAAAAACAAATATACTAAAAAGACTTTTTTCCACACCCTTGGGATGTAAGGAGAAAACCTTACTCCAGATTTACAAGTCACATATAAGACCCCATATTGACTATGGGCTCATTGTTTATGGTGCATGTGCAAAGACCCAGATGCAAAAAATTGAAACAACACAAAATGATATAATACGCCTCTTATTTGGTCTTAGGAAACCCACAAACACCAAGTTTCTGCTTATGGAGAGTAGATTAACAACAATAAGGGAGAGACGTAGCTTTCTCTTGACAAAACATCTTACAAAAATTTAATCAAATAGCTCACACACCCTACATAATTGGTTAAGAAATCATGCCATGTATGCAGGAGTTGCAGATGAGCATGAGAACATTCAGAAGAAGTTCCCCGTACCAGCAAAGTCTATTGCAACCACTTTCCCCCAATCCCCTCCATGGACTTGGTCAAGTCCCATAATAAATATTGATTTCTCAAAGTGGACTAAAGATATAACCCCCATTGCTTTTGTCCAGAAAAAAATTTGCTGAATTAATACAATTACCTATAAAAGTCACTTCCAAATATTTGTTGATGGGTCAAAAATGAATGAGAAGGTAGCAAGTGGTGCTTTCCTTCCTCGCTTGAAAATTGCAATGGGCGAGAGATTATATAATAATTTATCTATAATGTCTGCTGAGTTAAATGCCATAATCATGGCATTAGAACACATTAAGGAAAACCAACCTTTTGTTGCAAATTCAAATAATATTATTGTATATTTCGACTCTTTATCCAGCCTTGAGTTGCTGGCCTCAGCTCCTCAGTATAAGTTGGATATTGACACTTATCATTGTCTCAGTATTATAGATAATCTTGCTTCAAGTGGCATAAAAACGTATTTTCAGTATATTCCTAGCCACTCTGGCATAAGTGGTAACCATCAAGTTGATGAAATACCAAAAAATGCTATAAATATTGATCAGCCAAGTGGGAGACCAATCCCAATTAGAGATATTTACCGATGGAGGCTATCAGATATTAATTTTAATAAGATTAATCCTATTCTTTCCCCCTTTCCCAATAAGTATCTTTCTAAAATTTATCATAGAATTTGTTCTGGAACAAATGGACTAAATTTTTTTGCATTCTCGTACAAATTTTATAATTCTACTGGTTCAAATCTCCTGTCCCCTCTTTGTAGGCATTGCAACATGAATAATGAAACAATTGGCCATTGCCTGTTTGAATGTAATATGCTTACATCTGCAGAACATACTCTGCTTTGAAAACTGTTAGAACGCTTCAAACACCACAAAATCTCACTATCAGCCAAGAGCCTAGCCAACAAAACCTGCACACAGAGCATAGAAATCGACATCTATCAACTCATAATTGAACTAGAGTCCAAAGATCTACTGAAAGATATCTGAAAATATCTAATAATCATGAGGCAATCAAGCCAGTAGCTCTGTAGCCCACAGAGTGAAGCAAAAGGAAAAGGGCTAAATAATATCACTGAAAAGCCCGCCCGCTGTTAAATAGAAGAAGAAGCTCGGTTCCCGAGCTGATACAAAAAACGCAACAGCAACACTTTAAGAAATTTTAAAAATGAGTTTCTTGTGAATTATTGTCTCGATTAATCAGTAGCTGTACTGAACCCCTCGTGCTCAAACTCCTCCTCAGGGCCATACTGTGGTGTTTCCTTTGTGGAAGTTTTCCCCACTGTAGAGTGCAGACGGTCTGGTATCATACTATTATCCTTTCCTTTTTAGCTTAAAGCTTATTCAAAAAGGCAATGCAAAGAACTCCCCCTAAAAAAAGGTCCCTCCGGATCCCACCCCAAATAGGCCTACTAATGAAATTGATCCATTTTTACCCCGTCCTGGCTGGTCAAGCTCCCTATCACAAAGCTCACATGAAAACTCAAGTTCTGAGAATAGGACAATGATCAGTGTTGGAGCAAATGTCACTATAGATGATAATGGCTTTCAAGAGGTCCTTTCTAGGAGCTCCAAAAAAAGGAAAAAAATATCCCCAATCAAAAGTATTTCCCCTCCTCCTTTCCAAGATTATCGTTCCCAAAACTTAGGAATTTACCTCAAAATTTCTCCAAATACCCCCTTTGAAATAACAAAGATTACTACAATAAGGGTTGCAATTTTCAAAATGTTAAAATCAATGTTTTCTCTTAACATTCACCGTGATGGATCTTTGCTAATAGCTTTCCAAGATAAGAAATCAGCTGATATAATACTTAATCTAAAATCTCTTCTGAATACCCCAATTAATTCAACTAAACGGAACCCAAAACACTCTCCAACAGAAATAGTATCATATAATGTTCCCCTAGAAATACCAATTAGGGATTTAAAAGAAGGGCTCTCAGATAGGGCTGGTAACACAATCCCTGTTGAAAATGTCACTCAACTGGGTAAACCCAACTCTAATGGATTAAAAACAAGTAGATCTTTCCTATTTACACTGAAGGAAAAAATTAATATCCCAGAAAAGTTATTCCTATTTGGGCAAATCAAACCGCACAAGGAATACAAGCCAAAGCCTATCCTGTGTCAAAAGTGTCTGAAACTGGGACACACAACAAATAAATGTAATGAAATTCTCCTAGCCTGTAGTAATTGTAAAGGGTCCCATCCTAAAGAGTTGACAAATTGCAACAACACTCAGCCTACATGTATCAGTTGTAAAGGCCCACATGAATCCACCAATAAATTTAATGCCCTGCATATAAGAAAAGAGCACTAACACTCCAAATAGCAACAGAGAAGGCCATTCCATACCCTTTTGCAGCTATGGAAGCAAGTGCTGCCCAATCACACCTAATAAAACCTATATTGAAATCAAATAAAACCCCCAAGTCAAACACTCCCAATGCACCAAGTACTCCTTGCGAAACACCATCCTTTAATCCCCCTAGCTCGCATCTCTATCAGAAAGAATCACCAAGCCAACAAGCCTCCTTGCCTAGTGAGATGAGGTCGGCCTGGCACCCCCTCCCAACGAGAAACGAACCAGAAACACTACCAGGAGTTAATCCCTTAACTGACAAACTGGATGCACAGCGAAACATGCAAACCCCAAATATAAGCTTATTCATTCTAAACTGCAATGCTGTTCAGGCCATGAATATACAACAACAACAACAGAAAACAAAAATCATTGCTGAATTGGCAAAAATCTACATCCCTAATCATATGCTCATTCAAGCAAAAAAAGATCTTGCTCTACTATTAACAAAGCTGAAGATTGATACACAGTCATATGAAAAATAAAACAACAACACAACACATATCAATACTCCAGTGGAACGTAAGATCACTTACAGAAAATAAGTTAAATGAACTAATATCTTTTATGAATAATAATTCCATCAATATTGCTTGCCTCCAGGAAACTCATTTAACCCAAAATCCACAAATTAAGTATCTGGGATACACTATCCTGATAAAGGATAGATCATCAGAGAGAAAAGGAGGTGGAGTAGCTTTAATAGTTAATAATAATATAAAATTCTGTGGCATCAGCTTTCCAGATTTTGTAAATGATGTTGATGCAGTTGGTATCAGTGTTGAATTGGTATCAGGCTGAATAATACAAAAACTTACATAATAAGCTTTTATAACCCTAATGGCCAAACCACAGTTGCCATGGATTTCTTCAGTTATATAAGTAATCCTAAGATGTTGAAAAATCTCATTATTTGTGGAGACTTTAATGCCCAGCGCCTTTTGTGGGGGAATAAACAAGCAAATAAAGCTGCTAAGTTCATTGAGCATATGACTTCAAATAATAATGAATTAGCTGTTGCTACCCCTCCAAACCTGAATACATATTTTAACCCCAAAAGTGCCAGTTTCTACAATTGACCTACAAATTGTGTCTTTAAATATTTTGAATAAAATTTATATAAATAAAATTGATAGTCTATGTACTGACCACTTTGCCATAGTTTACTCCCTAAACGAACCTGCTGAAATCTTATCACATACCTCCAAATATATCAACACTAAAGCAAATTGGCCTATGTTCCAAAATAAGCTAAATGATGAAATTACAAGTTTCACCCAAAATTTATGCATTCCAAACGCAACAGCTGACACACATGCTGAAGTTTTGGCATCTTTACTAATAAACACAGCTAATCATGCTATCCCCAGGACAACACCCAGGAAAACCTTCCCTAAACATATTCCCAAAGCATGGTGGACAAATGAGTGCCAACATAAATGGAGAACAAAAAGCAGCTAGGAGAACATTCTTAAATAAACCATCACCTACTACATATTTAAAAAAGTTACAAGCAGAATCTAATCCAAAAAGGACTATAATAAATGCTATATATAACTACTAGAACAATTTTGCAAATAATCTCTCCAGAGAAACACATGAGCAAATTATACATAAAGTCATAAGCCACATCTGTGGGAAAAAAAACTTCCCCCAACCCACTCATGTATGAGCTTATACATAATACTACCCATTATGACAATGATAACGGAAAAGCTAAGCTATTTGCCACTCTTTTTGTCATTAAGCTAACATCAAACAATTGTAGCAAAATACCCCCAATTCCTATGAACCCAAGTTACCAACCTCGCCCAGGATCCGAGTATATAACCAGCCCATTTTCAATTCAGGAAATGAACAATGCAATACATCATATTAGGACCAAGACTAGCGGCAGCTATGAAAATATACACCCTAAATGGATAAAGAATCTCACCCCTTCATACAAACAGGAACTTCTAAATTGTTATAATCATGCTTGGTCTTCATCTATATTCCCCAATATCTGGAAAGGTTCGTCCCTCTTACCAATCCTAAAGAAAAATAAAACCCAAAAATAACCCTGTGTCCTATAGGCCCATAATGATTACTCCTGTGATGGGGAAAATAATGGAGAAAATGTTCTATTACCGACTCCTCTGGTGTGTTGAAAAAAATAATATGATCCCTCACACTCAAACTGGCTTCAGGAACCACCATTCCTCAACAGATGCTTTCATATTGTTAACAAATGCAATAAATGAATCATTCTCAAAAAATAATGTCCTAGTTGCAGCTTTCCTAGATTTTGAATGGGCATATAGCAATGTGAAACACCAAATCCTTTTAATTGAACTTGCAAATCTTGGACTACCCCCCAAGCTAGTATCTTTTATAAAATCTTTCATAGAATTGCGAAGTTTCATTGTTTGTGTCGGTTCAGCCTCTTCACCCCAAAAGACAATAACCAAAGACCTTCTTCAGGGAGCAGTCCTCAGTTGCCTACTTTTTGTCCTGTATCTCTGGGACATGAATCTCCCCCACACGAGTCTACAATATGCTGATGATCTGGTACTATGGTCATCTGGCAACTCCTTTGAGATTGCACAGTCAAAGCTGCAAAAGTCACTTTTCCATTTTGGAAAATTCTCTCAACATTCAGATTTACCCATTGCACCTACCAAGTCAAAAATAATCCAATTTCACCGAAAGCGAAATCATGTTAATGCAAGACTAACTCTAACAACTATTCCAGAAGATAATCATATTAATTACCTAGGTCTCATGCTTGACCAAAAACTTAATTTCCACCTCCACATTTCAAACACAATAAAAAAAAGTCTGTAGTGAAACAATTATACTAAAAAGACTTCTATCTACACCCTGGGGCTGTAAGGAGAAAACCTTACTATAGTTTTATAAATCACACATAAGATCCCATATTGACTATGGGCTCATCGTCTATGGTGCCTGTGCAAAGACCCAGATGCAAAAAATTGAAACAATACAAAACGATATAATACGTCTCATATTTGTTCTTAGGAAACCCACAAGCACCAATTTTCTGCTTATGGAGAGTGGATTAACCACAATAAGGGAGAGACGTAGCTTTCTTTTGATAAAAGATCTTACAAAAATTGAATCAAATAGCTCACACACCCTACATAATTGGTTAAGAAATCCAGCCATGTATAGAGGCATTGCAGATGAGTATGTCAATATTCAGAAGAAGTTCCCTGTTCCCGCCAAGTCTATTGGGCCTACTTTCCCCCAATCCCCTCCATGGAATTGGTCAATCCCCATAATAAATACTGATTTCTCAAAGTGGACTAAAGATTTAACCCCCGTTGCTTTTGTCCAGAAAAATTTGCTGAACTTAATACAATTACTTATAAAAACCATTTCCAAATATTTGTTGATGGGTCCAAAATGAATGAGAAGGTAGTAAGTGGTACCTTCCTTCCTCACCTGAAAATTGCAATGGGTGAGAGATTGTATAATAATGTATCTATAATGTCTGCAGAGTTAAATGCCACAATCATGGCATTAGAACACCTTATGGAAAATAAACCCTTGCTTGCTAATTCAAATAATATTATAGTTTGTTCTGACTCTTTATCAAGCCTTGAGTTGCTGTCTTCAGCTCCACAGTATAAGCTGGACATTGACACTTATCATTGTCTTAGTATATAGATAATCTTGCTTCAAGTGGCATAAGAACTTATCTGCAGTATATTCGTAGCCAGACTGGTATAGGTGTTAATCATCAGGTTGATGAAATAGCAAAAATGCTATAAATATTGACCAGCCAAGTGGGAGACCAATCCCCATTAGAGATATTTACCAATGGAGACTATCAGATATTATGTTTAATAAGAAAAATTCTACTCCTTCCCCCTTTCCCAATAAGTACTTTTCTAAAATTTATCACAGAATTTGTTCTGGAACAAATGGACTAAACTTTCTGGCATTCTCGTATCAGTTTCCTAATTCAAGTGGTTCAGTTCCCCTGTCCCCTCTTTGCAGGTATTGTATTATGAATAATGAAACAATTGACCACTGCCTATTTGAATGTAATATGCTGATGTTTGCACAGAATACCTTGCATTGTAAACTGTTAAAGTGCTTCAAACACCACAAAATCTCACTATCAGCAAAGAGCATAGCCGACTATTCTTGCACACAGAGCACAGAAATCGATATCTATCATCTTATATTTGAACTCCTTGAGTCGAAAGATCTACTGAAAGATATTTGAGAATATCTAATAAATAAGAGACAACTAAGCCAGTAGCTCTGTAGCCCACAGAGTGAAGCAAAAAGAAAAGGGCTAAATAGTATCAACCGAAAAGCCCGCCTGCTGTGAAATAGAAGAATGAAGAAGAAGCCAGGGTATATTCCACGTCGAGTGATTATAATTAATGATGCTAAGAGGCGGGGCTTAGTGACGTTTTTCGGTGATTAATCATCATTAATTTACAATAATCATTAAATAAGATTAATTACATGGCTAAAACTCTAAAGCCCTAGTACATTTCTTGTCTAGAACATAATTAATGATGATTAATCACCAAAAAATCGTCACTAAGCCCCGCCTCTTAGCATCATTAATTAAAATCACTCGACGTGGAATACACCCTTGCTGAAATCGGTTCCCGAAATCAGCTACGTGTGCCTAGCCCTTGATTTCTTTTAAAATCGGCGCTGATTTGGAAATCTGTTCCCAAAATCATCTACGTGTGCCCAGCCCTTTACTTATGATTTTGCAAGGTTTTCACAAATACTTGTCGTTTCTTGGAGTCATTGCCCATAAAATGAAAAAAGGGGAAAATCGGAAGTTTTGTTAGAGTCATGAGCGTGATAATTTGAATTTTGTGCCAAAACCCGCTAGCCAGAAAAACTGCACTAGCAGGCTGGATTTGCTTTGAAAATCTGGCCAATTCTTGTCTTCTCACAAATAATGGTATGGCGGCTCTCTGCTTGTAACTGACAATAAAAATGAAAGATTGAAATCTAAGCCAGCACCAATGGTTCTGGATGATTCTTACGTTTTTTCTTTTCTTTTTGCAAATAAGGTAATTTCCCTAAAAAACAAGAAATTCACAAAGCACATTTCGTTCTGTAGAAGTGGTCAACTCCTAGTGCAGTGTATGCAGTGTCTTTCTTGGGCAGCTCATAGTGTTCAAATATCCCATAGCACCAAATAGAGACAGAACATTGGTATTCCATTTATCCTAACAATTCCACAAGTGATTTATATTGTTCCATCAACATATGTGTGTTTTCTTTTACCTAATAAATAAATAAACTATTAAAGCTACCAAAGGAATATTTCTTCTAATGATCTTTGAGCTATAAGAATGGATATAAACTATGGAAATCGCCAAAAAAAAAAAACACATAAAAAGTTTAGGAAAAAATTTGGAATGGAGCTGCAGAAAGGCCAAATACACAAATTGCCAACCATATTGAGCAAGTTAACATACTTAGCAAGTTATGGCAAAGCAGCCAAGGGTAATTTGCCTTCTCTGAACCATAATCTTGCAAAACTGTTCGATCTGGACATGTGGCCTATCATGCACCCCTCCCCTTGCTAAATTTTTGCCTGTTACTGAAAGTATGGACCTCGGGTAAATTGATAAATACGATATGTCATTTAAACAGCTGCATATAATCCTTGCTTGATGTGGGGTTTTTTGGTTCTTCTTGAGCCAGAGTCTACAGTTTGTTAGTCGATATGGAATTTTCACACCAGCTGCCACAAGATGGCTTTGCACAAAACTGCACGCTAGATGGTAGACATAAGTTGAAGCCTAAAAAAAATTGGTTTGTGTTCTAGGAATCGGTTGCTTAATATTGACATATAATGCAGTAACTTGATGGGTTAATGATTGAAAATCGAAAGTGATGGTGTTTGCTTGACAGATTTCGAGTTGTCCACAACTTTTTATTGGTCAAGTTGTCCACAACTCCTAAATTTTGAAGATGCTTCTGTCTGATCTGAAAAGAGCCAGTTATCTAAAATTCTTAGGGCAATATTTACTTAATGGTAGTTAGTGCCCACCATATTTCAAGCAGGTATGTTTTTTTTTTTCATATAAAAGATAGACAGGGCATGTAATTGTCTTGTACTTCTGAAGCTCCATCCACAGTGGGTCTATGACCCAACATACATGCCTCATAAGTTTTAGGGTGATCTGAATACTGCAATGAAAAGGTTTAAGAACGGGCTTATGTTTCTAAAGACTATCATTCACACAAGTTGATGTGGTCAAGGATGTGTTGTTGGTATGGCCCAAGGTCCATTTTTAGCCTTGTATCATACTAATTAGAAATTTATGGTTGTAGTTCAAAAAGGGTGTAATGATATGACTACTCTTCTGCTAGAAAGTGCTAGAAAGTTTCGTTTTTTGGCCAAGACTTTTTTGAGTTAAGTAGCAGACATTGTGGACCCCGGACCCACTTTGTGTGTTCAAATATACCAGTTGAAAATCAAGGTGAAAAAATGTTGCTTGTCTACCTTTGTGAAAGTTGACAATTTGACCGAACTAAGGACAAGAAATTATTTAGTACGTCTTTATATCAAACTGGACCTATGCACGTTATTACTTACTTAGCTTGCATTTGTTCTTGCTTTTGGACCGAGTCAGGCCTTAGTCTTGAGTTTGATGTCTAATCCATCTGGACAATGCTTGTTTTCAACCAAGTAATGCTGCAGCTTTTGCTTGTGCTGCAGTTTTGCACCGTGTCATCGAAATTCCATAGCTTGGATTTAGATGGAAAGACTTGGTTTGTTGTGTATATGAAATCTGATAGCTTTTGCACCAACTGAAGATTTAACTTGTTTTGCTTTGATCTTGGACTTAGTTTGACAACGATCCACGTACCGCAGGTACTGATCTTCTGATTCTCTGCTTTTGGCCGGCAGTAGTGGGCGCGATTAGGGACAACTCATCGACACCCCCCAGATTTTCCCTTAGATTTCTCCAGTTGTCCATTTCGAGCTGGGCCTAGCCGACTTTGAACATAGCTTACTTTGAATCAACTCTTTCTGTAGCTTGGACTTAGCTTCTTTTTTTTGTCTCCGGGTCTTGACATATCTTGTTGTTTAGCCAAGTTTTCACATACTGTGGAGGAAAAGGGCCTGAGTCTGGAGGGATCATGGGTCCGTATTTTGCCTCAAATTATGAATATTTGAATTCCATATTTTACTCTGGATTAAACACAGTGAAACATACCCTTTTTTGCCAAATATTGATGACAGAGAGTAGGAACTTTCAAGAGGCAATGGGTCCAGTTTGTCCCTGATATCATACAGATTTAACTCCTTGTAAGATTTCAGTCTAAAAAGTTGCACCGTTCTCCTAAAATGTATATGTGAGGAATATGCCATTTGACAAAATTCCCGTCCTTAATCTTTGAGTTATGTTGACTATGTCCGTTGGATAAATATTCTGTGAACCTTAAATCTGTTTTGATTAGAATGATTTGATTCTACTTGATATCCTGGGGGCTATGTATGTGCCCAAGGAAAAAGGGAACCAGAAGTGAGCAAGTCCTCCTCTAGTCACTTTTCAATCTTGAAAAAGGGGACTAGAACTTCCATTTTTAAATTGAATGAGTCTCTCTAAGCTACGTTCGCTAAGCTTGGTTGTTTAATTTGTCTCATTAATGTACATGAACAAGAAAGGGGATAAAGTAATGACCCTCCTATCCCTTCCAAAAGAGATCTCATAAGGACTAACTTCCCAAGGTAAATGGATGAATTCGAGTTTGAAAGCGTATTTGTTATATAGTTGAATCCCAAAACCCCTCACTGCACTTCCTGGCTGAATGGCCAAGAAACAGAGACCAGTACAGTCGGTAGGGACTGTAAAGTCTAGTGCCCTATTTTCTACTTAACGTACTTTCTTTTATCCCCTTCTCGCTCACCTTTCTGCACTGTGCACTTCACCCATGTGAACTAATGAGCTCATTGTTGAATTTACAGTTATGACCTAAGTACTGTAATTGCTGGCATCTATTGTTGGGGGCTACTTCTCTGTCATTCAAGAGTTAAAAAAAGGTAAAAAGGAAGAATTAAAAAAAAAAAGAATTCATACCTCTTCATCTTAGAAGATCAATGTACATATGGTGCATTCAGTAGTTTGAGTTTAATGAAAGTACTAATTGTGTATGAGGTTGTACTCAAGTTCTTTAATATATATATAATGCAATTAATTTGTCTAAATTTGGGTTTGATAAACTTGCAGAAGAACCTCAATGAAAGATTTTGGGCAGGACTACAACAAAAGATGGCTACCATTAAAATGAAAAATGAAGTTGGTTTATTGATTTCGCTAAGGAAATTTGCAAATGCAAAATGAAGTTGATTTCTTGATTTTGCTAAAGAAAGTCCCTTTATAATTGTGTGGAGTTTTTGCATTTTTGCTTAGGTTTCTGTTAGTATTTCAATATTTAGCAGCTATGCTTTCCCCCTAAAATCTCCACTATGTTCAGGCCCAATTCCCCTGCAAAAACTTTAATTTTTAGTCAAAATATTTTCCAGGATGTATAGCTTGTCAAGAGTTGGTTTTCAACGATGTTTTAAGATTTGTCGAAATTTGTCTTGCTGCAATTTCTCGGCTTCATCACGAATCTATGCCTCTTCCAATAAAGTTGAAGATGACAAGCCAGTAAAATTTTCAGCTAGTAAAGCTGCTTCTTGGACGGGACGTCAATCTATTTCAGGTGGGGCTGAGGACCCAGCTCCATGGTTTCAGACGTATGTCGTGTGTTTAAGTATGGCAGTTTTTCTCACATATTTCTTATATTTGCGTGAAGAAAATGATGTTGATGATTTTTTGCAGCATAGTATCTATGACCACGTGCCAGGTCTTGAGAAGCCGCATTTAGAAACAGCCCTTAAATATAACAAACAGTATGGCTTGGAAACTGCAGCCATAGAAAAGAGACTAGAAGAAATTGATAATGAAGATAACAATAGAAGCCCAAAATAGCTATTAATTTATATTCAGTGTCTTATAGGAAGTTTCTAAATATGTAATTTCTGTGTCTCCTGTACAAAAAAAAAATACATTTAATTTATTTTGAATCTGACTATTCTTAGTTCCAGAATAATGTAGCATTATAGTTCTAATTAGTACTCGCAAGATAAAGTATTATTGTATACTTTTGTTTAGAAATAATGAAGTTTCATAGTTAAAGTTTTTCTTTTCTGTTCCCTATTGCTACTTTTCTATCATCAGAGAAAGTGCTGAGATGTTTTTTAAAAAAATCATAGCCAATACAAGATTTTTTTTAGCCGCCTTTACACTGAGATTCCTTAAAAATCGGAACGCTATTCAAAAACGGATTTTCTTGCAGTCAAGAAAAAGTGCATACAGCCAATTTTAGGGAGAATTGTATCGAAATTTTATTTTAGGGACGGACTGGGCGGGGGAGAAGGAGGTGGTATTGTCAAAAAGCTGAATTTTTGTCCCTGTTTTCCAGTGGTTAATAAATTGGTTAGAGTATAGAGGAGTCCTTGGTAAAAATTATTCATTCAAGGATGCTACAATTTTTAACTTCGTATTGCTTGGGATAAATGGGTATGGAATCCATCTTTTTTTAAGGGTATAGCAGGAATGACATTAGTCAAATCGTAGGCAGCACAATAGTGCTTCCTAAGTAAATAGAGATATGGCTTCAATGCATTATTTATTTGTCTTTTTTTTGTTTTTTCTGGCCCCTTTGAATGAAAGTAGTTGTCATAGAAACTTTAGAGGGGATACATTCGATCGAAATTTGTAAGTTCTAGAGTCAAAAGTGATTGGAGGGCAACCAGAACTCTATTGTTTACATATAGGGTTTGAAAAAGTTATATATACACACACATATATATATATATATATATATACCCTAATTGTCGTTTTCGTATATCTTGTAACCGCCCATGTCTGCTCTTCATTTTCATTTTTGACACGTTTTTGGATTTTGATTACCTCGGACAAATTAGTAATGGGCTTTGCTTTAGCTGCCAGTAAATGTGTTGTCACAATTGATGCGAATCTTCGTTTGTTTAGGCCTTCTAACAGACATTATATTATATAAATAACTAATGTGTTGGGAACCCAACAATTTTATTTACGCTATGCATGACATCAAGCAAGAAAATGCTTATTTGCTTATATGATATCATAAGAAATGCTTATACGATGTAGGCTGCTAACATAGTACATGATGTCATTGGCAAAAACCAAAATTAAGGCTCTTAACGAATTTTCTCAGACTTCTGACCTATCCTGATCTTTTTTTTATGCGAGAATATCCCAAGATACCATTTTCCCCGAAAAAAACAGGGAGCCGATTTTGAGGAAAAATACATAAATACACAATTATTGCTAGTTTGTAAAGATAGTATATACAAAAAAAAATGTCTGTAGTAAAATCGGCACTGCCATCTCCTTGAATATATGCTTACCCGAACAGTCCTTTTAAAACTTTTCTTAAAATAAAATGTTTAAACCAGGAAAGCATGCATCTTAGTTTTATAAAGTGAGTGTTCTGATGCATAATATTTTTCTGATTTTTTTTCTTATATAAAAAGGGATTCTTATTATTTTACATCAAATGCATAAAAATTTATGTTTCTTTTATACGTTTTTGTATTACTGTAGCTACACCAACCATAAAGCCTTGCCCTTAGGTTGTAGTTTTTTTTTTTTTTTTTTTTTTTTTTTTTTTATTGTTGGTCGTTGTGTCTATTTGTGCTTACTGATAAACTAATACAAGTGGGGTACTTGGATACGACCCAGTTTACATCCAATGGTGACTAAGAAAAACCCACTAGGCTTGCAATCTGTCATTGATATTCGCAGCACCAGGTATGAACAAAGTTCCAAAGCTGCCTGTAGCAGAATTTGACAGAATTCTAAAAGCTGCCGACACTTTAGCAGCACAGCTTGTATTTTGACAGCTCTTCTTTGAGCAAAAAGCATTTTCATGTGTAAAAAATGGTATTTTCAGACAAAGTCTGCCAACAAATCTGAAAACTGCCAAGTAGCATTGCTACTTTGTTGCCCCACTTTTTCCATGACAGTAAAGCACAAGAAAAAGGGGTGTAATTTTAGAAACAGAAAGAAAACTCCCCCAAAAAGGGTTGATTACTTTGGGTAATCACAGGTAATTCAATTTTGGGGTAATAGCGACGGCAATACTTTGGTTTCTCATTGTCCGCTAGAGATGTAACTGGATTGTATTGTATTGGGAACCCGAAGCGGCACTGCAATTTTCCTTTTTTGTTAATCATACAACTGACGTTTGGGTTTAACCCCATTCCGCACGGATTATGAATCGTCCCCAAAACTAGATCACTAATCTCGACTGGTCTATGGATTCGATTACGATAACTCATCCTCAATAGCAAATGCATATATGGTAGTCCAGGTTTTTTAAATTCAATTGTATATGCATATGCTGCCACCTTTCAAATACCTGTCTTATCCAAGTCATTGATTATTTCATAAAATTTTTGTTCCGCAATTTGAGCAACGAGATCGGGACGAACTTAAGTGGACTGCTCAATAATAAATTCTTTATCATCATATATAATACGTGCTGCTTCTTTAATTTCTGGCCAATCAGTATTGCAAGTCACAGTTATGATGAAATTTGGCGGTCCAAGGCGACGAACCATAGCCATTGCATCCTTAAAATGTTCAGCATAGTAGCGTGTTGATTCCGTAAATTATGACGGCAGTATTACTTTTTCACCAACAAATGCATTCTGTGTCGTAGCTTAGTCATGTAACACCTACGTAGTTATAAGCTGAAATAGTTTTCCAGTTCAATTTTATCCATTGGATGTGACCACGTTCAATACGAATAAATGTATTGACAGGTTGGAAAAATCGTCCACCAAATATAAAGCTTCTTCTTCTTTCGAAAAACAGCACCTCGAATCTATAATAGACTTCTTTCGGTTTCTAGGAGGTTTCGTCTAAATACCCAATTAGTTCAACGAAAATCAACGCAACCAACAGATAAAAAAAAATTTTTTTTACGTCACAATCAATATATTTTTCTTTCTTTTTTCTTTTTGCTTTTCTCTTTTGTTTTTTTTTTCTTCCTTCAATTCTTAAGGAATATAATAGCCTACTCTTGGTTTTCATATAACAAAAACAATTCATATAACAGAAAAAAAAAGTAAAATAAGAAACAATGGAATTGGATGGTTTGTGGGAAGTACGAGTACTCAAGCTGCCATAATCCCAGCAATTTAAGGCCTGGAGGCCAGCTAGTGCCTATTCCGCTCTTGGTACTCGCTCTCGCTCTTCTGCACTCACTCCGCTTTCTTCAAACAATATTAGTATCTACAAGAAAATCAATTATGCTTTTGTTCAAGTATCTTTCATCTGATGCATTATAATTGGCTTTAAATAGCTCGTCAATATCTTTATTCGTCTTCAGTCTTTCAGATGTACGTTTCATATTTGCTGTCAGGTATGCCGTGCTGCAGCACTCGAAAATTATGTGTTATAAAGTCTCAGGCACTTTTAAACAAAATCTGCAGTGTGGGTCGTCCCTTTTACTCCATTCGTGTTCTTCCTTTCTTAAAATCAGATAATTACTCTTTATTCTGAAATAAAGAACATTAGTTTCCCGAAATGGGAAGATCAGAATAGGAGGTAAGAACCGTTTCTGAAGTATTCTATGTTGGGTTATGTCACGTAGAGTGAGAGACCTGACGTTGATAGAAATGGGTGTATCCACTGTAGAATTTGCCAACAAATCAGCAATTTCATTATAGTATATACCCTGATGACTTGGAACGTGATGAAACTGAATGATAATATTTTTCTGTTGAAGGTCAAAGAGAAGGCTCCGAAGGTAATGCAGATCTGAGTCCAGTGCTGATTGTGCACTTTAGAAAGCAATTGTAAAGCTGACTTTGAGTCTGAAAAGACAACGCACTTTTTTGATAGTTGAGGTTGTGCTATAACTACCTTAAGTACCTCCATTATAGTTTGAATCTCAGCAGTCAGGATGGAAGCTCCATTTGGCAGCCTTGTACAAATATTAAAAGAGTAGTTTGGGATTGTCGCAGCTTTGGACCCTTTTACCGAACCATCTGTGTAGCTTTGTAGGAAATCAGGATAATCATTTAAGACTTTCTGTCTGAAAACTACCTTAATCTGAGTGGGGAGAAAGCTTGACTTCTTATCCATTATAAGCTCAGTGCATACTTGAATAGGATTAAACTTCCATTTGGAGGCTGAAGATTTAAAATGTAACTCACTGCATCCCTATTCCATTTGGAAAATAGTTCAGTGAAAAGAATACAATAACGGATATGCCAGCTATAATTGATTGAACAATTATTAATAACGGTTCAAAAAAAAAAAAAAAAAAACCATGCAATTGACCAATTGCTTGGATTTTTGTGTAACACTTGATTACTAGCATGTTCCTCCTTTCTTGCACTGGCGGAATACCAGTTAGTGCCCTGACCTTATGACTTGGGATGTGGTTGTGAAAAACAAAGGCTGTTTTTATTGCCATGTTTTGGAGGATTTCCAATTTTGTTAAACTTGTTTTGCAACATCCTCCGTATGCTTCAATGCCATACTCAATCTTTGGCCGGATAAACCTTTTGTAAAAATCAAGCAGGACAGTTGGTGAGCTGGCCCATTTAGTAGCAGCTAAACGTTTTAAAAGAATTAGCCTTTTCATGCAAGATTTTTTAACAAAACCAATCTGGTTTTCCCAAGTCAAACCATGGTCCAAATGGATACCAGGAAGTTTGGGGGAAGGGTCGTAATCAATTTCATTTCCATTTATCCATATTTTGGGAGGGACAAATCCTTTTCTTTTGTAAAATATAGTTGCCTTAGTCTTTGATGCTAATACCGGAAGAGAATAAGCCATAGAAGAGCCCCATAGCTCTTTCATTATTTTGTTTAATTTCTATTGCCATATCATTTGTATTGGACCCAGAGCTCCAAATCAAAAGATCGTCAGCAAACTCCGCTTTTCAAGCATTATCAGAGCTGAACTTTAAATCAGACAGAAACAAAGTGAACAATAAAGGGCTAAGTAATGACCCCTGCGGGAGTCCTTTATGCACTGGAGATGCATTAGAGTACTCTCTATGGACTTTATAATGTCCATAGAGTACCTTATAATGCCTGTCGGATAGGTAATTATCTAAAACTTCCATAATCCCCTCTGGGAAGCCCATATCTTTAAGAGTTCTGCAGAGTAAAGTTTTATCAACATTGTCAAAAGCAGCCTCAAAATCTACCAACACGGCAATTAAAATCTTTCCTTGCTCTGTGGATTGTCTCATAGCAGCTTCAAGGAGGACTATATTGTCCACAGCGGATCTACCCCGACGAAAACCTGATTGGGAACTTGGTATTAACCGGTTAGATTCGACAAACCATTCCAGTCTCTTATGAAGTATTTTCTCTAACAGTTTACCGAGGACTAGTAAAATTATGATAGGTTAATTAAGACTCCACTCTTTCGGGAGGTATTCCTGGCTTAGGCACTGGTACAATAATAGCATGCTTCCATAACTTCGGGAATCTCCTACTCTGCCAAGATTGATTATAAATATGAAGTAGTTCGGTTTTAAAAACATCACCAGACTCAATTATCCATTTATGCATGATTTCATCTTCACTTGCTGCAGATGAAATATTGACTTCCCCCAGAATATCATTCAACTCCATTATTGTCAGAGGTACCAATAATTCCTCCTTTGACTTGTCAGTATCGTGGAATTTGCAACTGAGGGGTTTCATTGTCGCCAAAACCTTAGTTTTACCAAAGCTGACAGCTAAAGCTTCTGTCTTTTCTTTATCAATATGTAATAATTCGTCGCTGGACCATAATAACAGGACTGTGCTGCTTGTATTGCTGCTTGGATGTTTGTGTTATGTTTTTATTCGAATAAATTGAATTGAATTGAATTGAATTTAACTGTATTTTCATTACTTCCCATCAGTTTATTTATAAAGGTATGAATCTTTGTTGAGGGGACATTTTGATCTAATTCTAAGGGAAAATTATTTCATACTCCTTTTTTAGCTTTTAGCACTGTATTTTTGACCAGAGATTCTGCTCTCTTCATCGAAATCAGTGCTTATTCGCTAGGATGCTTTTGAAACCCATTTCTTGCCTTTTTCTTATCCTTGACTGCCTTTCTGCAATCATCGTTACACCATATTTTAGGATGTTTCTTAACTGTTGGAAAATTGATTTGACCAGAAATAAGCCCCATAGCCTTTTCAGCTGCTCTTTCTAAATGGTGTGAATTGAGGATAGCTTGACATTCAAGGTCATCTTCCTCTGTCAATGGCGAATAGTCCGCTTCATTTAAATATTGACTGAAAAGATTCTAATTAGCTTTCCTTATGTTGAATTTATATCTTGGTGGGTTTGGGGTCAAGGATTTATTTGCTATTTGACAAAGCAGAGCAGTATGGCCTGTCCGAAGTTCAGGAACTCTTTTAATCTCAATCTTTGGGTCTAGGCATGTAAGTCCGATTTGCAAATATATTGTAGAAAAGGAATTTCCTCTAATATTGTAGTGAGTTGGAAGCCCATAAGGAGTGAAAATAGAAATCGGCTTAGGACCAAGTATTAGGGTTTCAATAGAACTTCCTGCTTTGTCTGAAGAAGTACAGTTTCCCCATAGGAAACTATGAGCATTAAAGTCCCCCAGGACAATAGTATTGCCATCACATGTAATCTCCTGAATGATATCTGTTATATCATTATTACCCTTCGGGTTATAAAAAGAAACAATTTTCAGTTTTCTCTCCGCCTCTAGATGTAAACAAATAGTAACAGCGTCTATCTCATGGGGATACTCCTTAGAAGCAATAAATGAATGGGAAATAAAATGTTTTATAAGGATTGCAACACCTCCACCTTTCCTCCCAGTAGATCTTTCCTTCCTATAAATATTAAAACCTGGTGCATGAATCCTTCTTAGCCTATGAAGGTTAGTTTCTTGTAAACTGATTACACCAACAGGATTAAAAGCAATCGAATCTATCAGCTCATTAAGTCTTAAATTATTCAGTGACACAACATTCAATTTAAGAATTTTAAAATTACTCACTGTTTGTGCTTCCGTCATCCATCAGGTCAAATGCAGAAGTTGTATATCTCTTATCATGAATTCGAGTTTGAAAGCGTATTTGTTTTATAGTTGAATCCCAAAACCCCTCATTGCACTTCCTGGCTGAATGGCCAAGAAACAGAGACTAGTACCGTCGGTAGGGACTGTAAAGTCTAGTCCCCTATTTTCTACTTAACGTACTTTCTTTTATCCCCTTCTCGCTCACCTTTCTGCACTGTGCACTTCACCCATGTGAACTAATGAGCTCATTGTTGAATTTACAGTTATGACCTTAGTACTGTAATTGCTGGCATCTATTGTTGGGGGCTACTTCTCTGTCATTCAAGAGTTAAAAAAAGGTAAAAAGGAAGAATAAAAAAAAAAAAAAATTAATACTTCTTCATCATAGAAAATAAATATACATATGGTGCATTCAGTAGTTTGAGTTTAATGAAAGTAGTAATTGTGTATGAGGTTGTACTGAAGTTCTTTAATATATATAATACAATTATTTTGTCTAAATGTAGTTTTGATAAACTTGCAGAAGAACATAAATGAAAGCTTTTGGGCAGGACTACAACAAAAGATGGCTACCATTAAGATGAAAAATGAAGTTGGTTTATTGATTTCACTAGGGAAATTTGCAAATGCAAAATGAAGTTGATTTCTTGATTTTGCTAAAGAAAGTCCCTTTATAAGTGTGTGGAGTTTTTGCATTTTTGCTTAGGTTTCCGTTAGTTTTTCACTATTTAGCCGCTATGCTTTCCCCCTAAAATCTCCCCTATGTTCAGGCCCAATTCCCCTGCAAAAATTTTAATTTTTAGTCAAAATATTTTCCACGGTGTATAGCTTGTCAAGAGTTGGTTTTCAGCGATGTTTTAAGATTTGTAGAAATTTGTCTTGCTGCAATTTCTCGGCTTCGTCACGAACCTATGCCTCTTCCAATAAAGTTTAAGATGACAAGCCAGTAAAATTTTCAGCTAGTAAAGCTGCTTCTTGGACGGGACGTCAATCTATTTCAGGTGGGGCTGAGGACCCAGCTCCATGGTTTCAGACGTATGTCGTGTGTTTAAGTATGGCAGTTTTTCTCACATATTTCTTATATTTGCGTGAAGAAAATGATGTTGATGATTTTTTGCAGCGTAATATCTATGACCACGGGCCAGGTCTTGAGAACCCGCATTTAGAAACAGCCCTTATATATAACAAACAGTATGGCTTGGAAACTGCAGCCATAGAAAAGAGACTAGAAGAAATTGATAGTGAAGATAACAGTAGAAGCCCAAAATAGCTATTAATTTATATTCAGTGTCTTATAGGAAGTTTCTAAATATGTAATTCCTGTGTCTCTTGTACAAAAAAAAAAATACAGTTAATTTATTTTTAATCTGACTATTCTTAGTTCCAGAATAATGTAGCATTATAGTTCTAATTAGTACTCGCAAGATCAAGTATTATTGTATACTTTTGTTTAGGAATAATGCAGTGTCATAGTTAAAGTTTTTCTTTTCTGTTCCCTATTGCTACTTTTCTATCATCAGAGAAAGGGCTGAGATGTTTTTAAAAAGATCATAGCCAATACAAGATCTTTATAGCCGCCTTTACACTGAGATTCCTTAAAAATCGGAACGCTATTCAAAAACGGATTTTCTTGCAGTCAAGAAAAAGTGCATACAGCCAATTTTGGGGAGAATTGTATCGAAATTTTATTTTAGGGACGGACTGGGCGGGGGGGGGGAAGGAGGGGGTATTGTCAAAAGATGAATTTTTGCCCCTGTTTTCCAGTGATTAATAAATTGGTTAGAGCATGGAGTAGTCCTAGGTAAAAATTACGCATTCAAGGATGCTACAATTTTTAACTTCGTATTGCTTGGGATATATGGGTATGGAATCCATCTTTTTTTAAGGGTATTGCAGGAATGATATAAGTCAAATCGATGGCAGCACAATAGTGCTTCCTAAGTAAATAGCGATATGGCTTCAATGCATTATTTATTTGTCTTTGTTTTACTTTTTCTGGCTCCTTTGAATGAAAGTAGTTGTCATAGAAACTTTAGAGGGGATACATTCGATCGAAATTTGTAAGTTCTAGAGTCAAAAGTGATTGGAGGGTAACCAGAACCCTATTATTTACATATAGGGTTTAAAAAAGTTATATATATATATATATATATATATATATATATATATATATATATATATATATATATATATATATATATATATATATATATATATATATATATATATATATCCTAACCCATAATTGTCGTTTTTGTATATCTTGTAACCGCCCATGTTTGCTCTTCATTTTCATTTTTGTCACGTTTTTGGATTTTGATTACCTCAGACAAATTAGTAATGGGCTTTGCTTTAGCCGCCAGTAAAGGTGTTGTCACAATTGATGATGCGAATCTTCGTTTTTTAGGCCTTCCAACAGACATTATATTAATATAATGTCAAGAAAATGCTTATTTGCTTATGTGATATCATAAGAAATGCTTATACAATGTAGGCTGCTAACATAGTACATGATGTCATTGGCAAAAAACAAAATTAAGGCTCTTAACAATTTTTCTCAGACTTCTGACCTATCTAGATCGTTTTTTTTTTTATGCGAGAATATCCCAAGATACCATTTTTCCCGAAAAAAATAGGGAGCCGATTTTGAGGAAAAATACATAAACACACAAGTGATCGTTTGTAAAGATAGTATATACAAAAAAATGTCTGTAGTAAAATCGGCACTGCCATCTCCTTGAATATACGCTTACCCGAACAGTCCTTTTAAAACTTTTCTTAAATTAAAATGTTTAAACCAGGAAAGCATGCATCTTGGTTTTGTAAATAAAGTGAGTGTTCTGATGCATAATATTTTTCTGATTTTTTTTCTTATATAAAAAGGGATTCTTATTATTTTACATCAAATGCATAAAAATTTATGTTTCTTTTATACGTTTTTGTATTACTGTAGCTACACCAACCATAAAGCCTTGCCCTTAGGTTGAAGTTTTTTTTTTTTTTTTTTTTTTTTTTTTTTTTTTTTATTGTTGGTCGTCGTGTCTTCTTGTGTTTACTGATAAACTAATACAAGTGGGGTACTTGGATACGACCCAGTTTACATCCAATGGTGACTAAGGAAAACCCCCTTGGCTTGCAATCTGTCATTGATATTCACAGCACCAGGTATGAACAAAGTTCCAAAGCTGCCTGTAGCAGAATTCGACAGAATTCTAAAAGCTTCCGACACTTTAGCAGCACAGCTTGTATTTTGACAGCTCTTCTTTGAGCAAAAAGCATTTTCATATGTAAAAAATGGTATTTTCAGACAAAGTCTGCCAACAAATCTCAAAACTGCCAAGTAGCATTGCTACTTTGTTGCCCCACTTTTTCCATGATGGTAAAGCACAAGTAAAAGGGGTGTAATTTTAGAAACAGAAAGAAAACTCCCCCAAAAAGGGTTGATTACTTTGGGTAATCACAGGTAATTCAATTTTGGGGTAATAGCGACGGCAATACTTTGGTTTCTCATCATCCGCTAGAGATGTAACTGGATTGTATTGTATTGGGAACCCGAAGCGGCACTGCAATTTTCCTTTTTTGTTAATCATACAACTGACGTTTGGGTTTAACCCCATTCCGCACGGATTATGAATCGTCCCCAAAACTAGATCACTACTCACGACTGGGCTATGGATTCGATTACCATAACTCATCCTCAATAGCAAATGCATACATGGTAGTCCAGGTTTTTGAAATTCAATTGTATACACATATGCTGCCACCTTTCAAATACCTGTCTTATCCAAGTCATTGATTATTTCATTAAATTTTTGTTCCGCAATTTGAGCAACGAGATCAGGACGAACTTGAGTGGACTGCTCTATAATAAATTCTTTATCATCATATATAATACGTGCTGCTTCTTTAATTTCTGGCCAATCAGTATTGCAAGTAAGCTAAAATAGTTCTCCGGTTCAATTTTATCCATTGGATGCGATGACGTTCAATACGAATAAATGTATTGATAGAATATTGTTGGAAAAATCGTCCACCAAATGTAAGGCTTCTTCTTCTTTCGAAAAACAGCACCTGAAATCTATAATAGACTCCTTTCGGCTTCTAGGAGGTTTCGTCTAAATACCCAATTAGTACACGAAAATCAACGCAACCAACAGATAAACAAAAGTGTTTTTTTTTTCGACGTCACAGTCAATATATTTTTCTTTCTTTTTTCTTTTTGTTTTTCTCTTTTTTTTTCTTCCTTCAATTCTTAAGGAATATAATAGCCTACTCTTGGTTTTGATATAACAAAAACAATTCATATAACAGAAAAAAAGTAAAATAAGAAACAATGGATTTGGATGGTTTGTGGGAAGTATGAGTACTCGAGCTGCCATAATCCCAGCAATTTAAGGCCTGGAGGCCAGCTAGTATCTATTCGGCTCTTGGTACTCGCTCTCGCTCTCTTCTGGACTCACTCCGCTTTCTTCAAACAATATTAGTATCTACGAGAAAATCAATTATGCTTTTGTACAAGTATCTTTCATCTGATGCATTATAATTGGCTTTAAATAGCTCGTCAATATCTTTATTCGTCTTCAGTCTTTCAAATGTACGTTTGATATTTGCTGCCAGGTAAGCTGTGCTGTAGCATTCGAAAATTATATGTTGTAAAGTCTCAGGCACTTTTAAACAAAATCTGCAGTGTGGGTCGTCCCTTTTACTCCATTCGTGTTCTTCCTTTCTTAAAATCAGATAATTACTCTTTATTCTGAAATAAAGAACATTAGTTTCCCGAAACGGGAAGATCAGAATAGGAGGTAAGAACCATTTTTGAGGTATTCTATGTCGGGTTATGTGACGTAGAGTGAGAGACCTGGCGTTGATAGCAATGGGTGTATCCACTGTAGAATTTGCCAACAAATCAGCAATTTCATTGTAGTATGTACCCTGATGACTTGGAACGTGATGAAACTGAATGATAATATTTCTCTGTTGAAGGTCAAAGAGAAGGCTCCGAAGGTAATGCAGATCTGAGTTCGGTGATGATTGTGCACTTTAAAAAGCAATTGTAAAGCTGACTTTGAGTCTGAAAAGACAACGCACTTTTTTGATAGTTGAGGTTGTGCTATAACTACCTTAAGTACCTCCATTATAGTTTGAATCTCAGCAGTCAGGATGGAAGCTCCATTTGGCAGCCTTGTACAAATATTCAAAGAGTAGCTTGGGATTTTCGCAGCTTTGGACCCTTTTACCGAACCATCTGTGTAGATTTGTAGGAAATCAGAATAATCATTTAAGACTTTCTGTCTGAAAACTACACTTCTTGGGGAGAAAACTTGACTTCTTATCTATTATAGGCCTAAGCTCAGTGCATTCATAAATAAGAGTAAATTTCCCTTTTGGAGGCTGAAGATGTAAAATAGAACTCACTGCATCCTTATTCCAGTTGGAAACTAGTTCAGTGAAAAGAATACAAGAACGGATATGCCAGCTATCATTCATTGAACAATTATTACTAAAGGTTTTTGAAAAAAACCCATCCAATTGACCAATTGCTTGGATTTTTGTGTAACACTTGATTACTAGCATGTTCCTCCTTTCTTGCACTGGCGGCATACCAGTTAGTGCCCGGACCTTATGACTTGGGGTGTGGTTGTGAAAACCAAAGGCTATTTTAATTGCCATGCTTTGGACGATTTCTTGTTTTGCAACATCCTCCGTATGCTTCAATGCCATACTCAATCTTTGACCGGATAAACCTTTTGTAAAAATCTAGCAGAACAGTTGGTGAGCCGGCCCATTTAGTAGTAGCTAAACGTTTTAAAAGAATAACCCTTTTCATGCAAATTTTTTAACAAAATCAGTATGGTTTTCCCAAGTCAAACCATGGTCCAAATGGATACCAGGAAGTTTGGGGGAAGGGTCGTAATCAATTTCATTTCCATTTATCCTTATTTTGGGAGGGCTAAATCCTTTTCTTTTGTAAAATATAGTTGCCTTAGTCTTTGATGCTGATACCGGAAGAGAGTAAGCCATAGAAAAGCCCCATAGGTCTTTCATCATTTGGTTTAATTCTATTGCCATATCATTTGTATTGGACCCAGAGCTCCAAATCAAAAGATCGTCAGCAAACTCCGCT